>NW_019264345.1:76890-149990 GCF_002742605.1 Olea europaea var. sylvestris | reverse complement strand
TTTAGGACGCGTTATGGTCATTATGAATTTCTGGTGATGCCTTTTGGGTTAACTAATGCCCCAGCAGTATTTATGGATCTAATGAACAGAGTATTTCATGAATACTTAGACCAATTTGTTATAGTTTTCATTGATGATATCTTAATCTATTCGAAGAATAAGGAGGAACATGAGAAACATCTCATGATGGTCTTAGAAACTCTAAGAAAAGAGAAGCTTTATGCCAAATTCAAGAAATGTGAATTCTGGTTAGATAAAATAGTTTTTCTGGGGGCACGTAATCACAGCACGAGGAATTGAGTTAGACCCAGCTAAAGTGGAAGCAGTAAATAATTGGGTAAGACCAACCAATGTTAGAGAAATACGTAGTTTCTTGGGATTGGCTAGTTACTATAGAAGATTTATCGAGGGATTTTCTAAAATAGCAGGACCATTGACCCAATTGACTCGAAAAGGGATAAAATTTCAATGGACAGAGAAATGTGAACAAAGCTTCCAAGAGCTAAAATGAAGATTAGTCACAGCTCCAGTGTTAACAATACCTGACGGACCAGAAGGATTTGTTATATATAGTGATGCTTCGAAACAGGGCATAGGATGTGTTCTGATGCAAAAAGGAAAGGTGATAGCCTATGCTTCCAGACAATTGAAACAATATGAACAAAACTACCCAACCCATGATCTAGAATTGGCTGCGGTAGTTCATGCCCTCAAAATATGGCGTCATTACTTGTATGGAAATAAGTGTGACATTTATACTGATCATAAGAGTTTGAAGTATTTTTTCACCCAAAAGGAATTAAATATGAGGCAGAGGAGATGGCTAGAGCTAGTAAAGGATTATGACTGTACTATCCATTACCATCCTGGTAAAGCTAATGTAGTAGCTGATGCTCTTAGCAGAAAGGCAGTGGGACAATTAGTAGTACAAATCACTATGCAGGATCAGTTGTTAAAGGATTTCGACAACTTACATCTAGAAGTAATTGTTCCACCAACCCAAACTCGTGCCAGGATAGCGGCTCTAACGATTCGATCAACACTTAGAGATCGAATAAGAGCAGCATAGGATGATGACCCTTTCCTGCAAAAGATAAAATCCGAAGTTGGTACTAGCAAGCGAAAGAATTTTGAATTAGGCAGTGATAAAACCTTACTCTTTAAGGGGAGGTTGTGTGTGCCGAAAGATGAGGGATTGAGGAAAGAAATTCTAGAAGAACCACACTTAACTCCATATACTGCCCATCCAGGAGGTACAAAAATGTATCGTGATCTAAGAAGTATGTTTTGGTGGAGAAATATGAAACGGTGCATAGGTCTTTTTGTCAGGGGGTGCATGACTTGTCAGCAAGTGAAAGCTGAACATCAAAGGCCATCTGGATTGTTGGAACCATTAACAATTCCACAATGGAAATGGGAGCATATAACTATGGATTTTGTTATGAGTTTTCCAAAATCAGCTAAGGGAAATGATGCTATGTGGGTTATAGTGGATCGGTTAACAAAGTCAGCTCATTTTCCACCTGTAAGAATGAATTTTAGTATGGATCAATACTCACGATTATACATCAAAGAGGTCATCTGTTTGCATGGTATCCCAGCCTCAATTGTATCGGATAGAGAACCAAGATTTACCTCAAAATTTTGGAAAAGTTTGCAAGAGGCTATGGGAACCAAGTTAAACTTCAACACAGCTTTCCATCCACAAACTGATGGACAATCAAAGAGGACTATACAGACTTTAGAGGATATGCTGCGTGCATGCGTCCTTGATTTAGGGGGCAGTTGGGAAAACTATGTGCCACTGGTAGAGTTTGCCTATAATAATAGCTACCAAGCTACGATAAAGATGGCACCTTACGAAGCTCTTTATGGCAGAAGATGTAGAGCTCCCCTCTATTGGGATGAAGTAGGTGAACGAAGAGTTCTAGGACCCGAAATAATTGAAGAAACTAGTCGAGCGGTTGATAAAATAAGAGCTAGAATCAAGGCAGCCCAGGACCGACAAAAGAGTTATGCCGATAAAAGGAGGAAAGATTTGACATTTAATGTTGGTGACAAAGTTTTCTTAAAAGTTGCACCGATGAAGGGAGTTCTCCATTTTGGGAAGAAAGGAAAACTTCGGCCAAGATTCATAGGTCCTTTTGAAATTTTGCAGAAAGTTGGAAATGCAGCTTATCGAATCGCTCTACCATCAGAATTGTCAGCGATTCATGACGTGTTCCATGTGTCAATGCTTCGACAATATGTGTCAGATCCAAGTCATGTGGTTAGTTATCAACCATTGGATATCAAACAAAACATGACATATGAGGAAAAATCGGTAGCAATATCGGATCGCAGAATCCAGCAATTAAGGACAAAAGAAATTCCGTTAGTAAGAGTCCAATGGAGGAACCATAATGTCGAAGAATCAACATGGGAAAGAGAGGAAGAAATCAAGACCAAGTATCCAGAACTTTTCAACTAAGTTCAATGTAATACTATGGTGTACTCTTTAGTTTACACTTTGCCACGTGACATTACTCTGTTGGACAATTTAACTTTCAAACAGTTTTACCATTCAATTGATGCTTGACAGCAATGCCAGTGTCAAACAACATGTCAAAAGTCAGTGTACAAATAACAAAGTTCAATCGGTATGAACCTTGCTACACATACTTTATGGTGTACACACTATTTTCCACTTTGCCACGTAACATTATCCTATTGAACAGTTGAAAATTCAAGCAGTTTTTTCATCCAATTAACACTTGACAACAATGCAAGTGTCCCACAACATGTCAAAAATCAGTGTACAAACAGAAAAGTTCAATTAGTGAGAACTTTGCTTTATGTACACTATGGTGTACACTTTAGTTTACACTTTACCACGTGACATTACGTTGTTGTACTATTTAAATTTCAAACAATTTTCTCATCTAATTGGCACTTGACAACATTGCAAGTGTCAAACAACATGTAAAAATTCAGTGTACGAATACCAAAGTTCAATCGATGTGAACCTTGCTACTTGTACACTATGGTAGACACTTTAGTTCACACTTTGCCACGTGAAATTACCCTGTTGGACAGTTTAAATTTCAAACAGTTTTCCCATCCAATTTACACTTGACAACAATGCAAGTGTCAACCAATGTGTCAAAAATCAGTGTACAAATAGCAAAGTTCAATCGGTATGAACCTTGCTACATCTACACTATGGTAGTCACTTTGGCTTACACTTTGCCACGTGACATTACGTTGTTGGAAAGTTTAAATTTTAAGCAATTTTCCCATCCAATTGACACTTGACAACAATGGAAGTGTCAACCAACGTGTCAAAAATCAGTGTACAAATACCTAAGTTTAATCGATAAGGATCGTGCTACATGTGCATTACGATGTACACTTCAGTTTACATTTTGCCATGTGACATTTCCCCGTTGGATAGTTTAAATTTCAAATAGCTTTCCCATCCAATTGACACTTGACAACAGTGCAAGTGTCAAACAACGTGTCAAAAATCAGTGTACAAATAGCAAAGTTCAATCGGTAAGGACCTTGCTACATGTACTCTATGGTGTACAAACTTTAGTTTCCACTTTGCCACTTGACATTATCCTATTGGACAGTTGAAAATTCAAGCAGTTTTTTCATCCAATTAACACTTGACAACAATGTAAGTGTCAAACAACGTGTCAAAAATTAGTGTACAAACAGAAAAGTTCAATCAGTGAGAACCTTGCTACATGTACACTATGGTGCACACTTTAGTTTACACTTTGCCACGTGACATTACGTTGTTGGACAGTTTAAATTTCAAACAATTTTCCCATCTAATTGACACTTGACAACATTGCAAGTGTCAAACAACGTGTAAAAATTTATTGTACAAATACCAAAGTTCAATCGATGTGAACCTTGCTACTTGTACATTATGGTAGACACTTTAGTTTACACTTTGCCACGTGACTTTACCTTATTGGACAGTTTAAATTTCAAACAATTTTCCCATCCAATTTACACTTGACAATAATACAAGTATCAACCAATGTGTAAAAAATTAGTGTACAAATAGAAAAGTTCAATCTGTATGAACCTTGCTACATGTACACTACGGTAGTCACTTTAGCCTACAATTTGCCACGTGACATTACGTTGTTGGAAAGTTTAAATTTCAAGTAGTTTTCCCATCTAATTGGCACTTGACAACAATGCAAGTGTCAACCAACGTGACAAAAGTCAGAGTACAAATACCTAAGTTTAATCGATAAGGATCTTGCTACATGTACATTATGGTGTACACTTCAGTTTACACTTTGTCACGTGACATTTCCCCGTTGGATAGTTTAAATTTCAAATAGTTTTTCCATCTAATTGACACTTGACAATATTACAAATTTCAAACAACGTGAAAAACTTCAGTGTACAAATACCAAAGTTCAATCGGTATAAACCATGCTACTTGTACACTATGGTAGACACTTTAGTTTACACTTTGCCACGTGACATTAACCTGTTGGACAATTTAAATTTCAAATAGTTTTCCCATCCAATTCACACTTGACAACAATGCAAGTGTCAACTAACGCGTCAAAAATTAGTGAACAAATAGCAAAGTTCAACCGGTAGGAACCTTGCTACATATACACTATGGTACACACTTTAGTTTACACTTTGCCACGTGACATTACCCTATTGGACATTTTAAATTTCAAATGGTTTTCCCATCCAATTTACACTTGACAACAATGCAAGTGTCAACCAACGTGTCAAAAATCAGTGTACAAATAGCAAAGTTCAATCGGTATGAACCTTGCTACATGTACACTATGGTAGTCACTTTAGCTTACACTTTGCCACGTGACATTACGCTGTTGGAAAGTTTAAATTTCAAGCAGTTTTCCCATCCAATTGACACTTAACAACAATGCAAGTGTCAACCAACGTGTCAAAAATTAGTTTAAAAATAGTAAAGTTCAATCGGAAAGGACCTTGTGACGTGTACTCTATGGTGTATACTTTAGTTTACACTTTGCCACGTGGCATTACTCTGTTGGACAGTTTAACTTTCAAATAGTTTTCCCATCCAATTGACACTTGACAGCAATGCTAGTGTCAAACAACGTGTCAAAAGTCAGTGTACAAATAAGAAAGTTCAATCAGTACGAACCGTGCTACGTATACTTTATGGTGTACACACTTTAGTTTCCACATTGCCACGTGACATTATCCTATTGGACAATTGAAAGTTCAAACAATTTTTCCATCCAATTAACACTTGACAATAATGCAAGGGTCAAACAACGTGTCAAAAATCAATGTACAAATAGAAAAGTTCTATCAGTGAGAACCTTGCCACATGTACACTATGGTGTACACTTTAGTTTACACTTTGCCATGTGACTTTACCCTGTTGGACAGTTTAAATTTCAAACAGTTTTCCCATCCAATTTACACTTGACAAGAATACAGGTATCAACCAACATGTCAAAAATTAGTGTACAAATAGAAAAGTTCAATCGGTATGAACCTTGCTACATGTACACTACGGTAGTCACTTTAGCCTACAATTTGCCACGTGACATTACGTTGTTGGAAAGTTTAAATTTCAAGCAGTTTTCCCATCTAATTGGCACTTGACAACAATGCAAGTGTCAACCAACGTGTCCAAAATCAGTGTACAAATACCTAAGTTTAATCGATAAGGATCTTGCTACATGTACATTATGGTGTACACTTCAGCTTACACTTTGCCACGTGACATTTCCCCGTTGGATAGTTTAAATTTCAAACAGTTTTTCCATCTAATTAACACTTGACAACATTGCAAGTTTCAAACAACGTGAAAAAATTCAGTGTACAAATACCAAAGTTCAATCGGTATAAACCATGCCACTTGTACACTATGGTAGACACTTTAGTTTACACTTTGCCACGTGACATTACCCTGTTGGACAGTTTAAATTTCAAATAGTTTTCCCATCCAATTTACACTTGTCAACAATGCATGTGTCAACCAACGTGTCAAAAATCAGTGTGCAAATAGCAAAGTTCAACCGGTACGAACCTTGCTACATGTACACTATGGTATACACTTTAGTTTACACTTTACCACGTGACATTACCCTATTGGATAGTTTAAATTTCAAACAGTTTTCCCATCCAATTTACACTTGACAAAAATGCAAGTGTCAACCAACGTGTCAAAAATCAGTGCACAAATAGCAAAGTTCAATCCGTATGAACCTTGCTACATGTACACTACGGTAGTCACTTTAGCTTACACTTTGCCATGTGACATTACGCTGTTGGAAAGTTTAAATTTCAAGCAGTTTTCCCATCCAATTTACACTTGACAACAATGCAAGTGTCAACCAATGTGTCAGAAATAAGTTTAAAAATAGCGAAGTTCAATCGAAAAGGACCTTGCGACGTGTACTCTATGGTGTATACTTTAGTTTACACTTTGCCACGTGACATTACCCTGTTGGACAATTTAACTTTCAAACAGTTTTTCCATCCAATTGACACTTGACAGCAATGCCAGTGTCAAAAGTCAGTGTACAAATAACAATGTTCAATCAGTACGAACCATGCTACATGTACTTTTTGGTGTACACACTTTAATTTCCACTTTGCCACGTGACATTATCCTATTGGACAATTGAAAATTCAAACAATTTTCCCATCCAATTAACACTTCACAATAATGAAAGGGTCGAAAAACGTGTCAAAAATTAGTGTACAAATAGAAAAGTTCAATCGGTGAGAACCTTACTACATGTACACTATGGCGTACACTTTAGTTTACACTTTGCCACGTGACATTACCCTGTTGAACAATTTAAATTTTAAATAGTTTTCCCATCCAATTGACACTTGACAATAATAAAGGTGTCAACCAACGTGTCAAAAATCAGTGTACAAATAGGAAACTTCAATTGGTAAAGACCTTGCTATGTGTACACTATGGTGTGCACTTTAGTTTTCGCTTTACCACGTGATATTACTCTCGTGGACAGTTTAACTTTCAAATAATTTTTCCATCCAATTGACACCTGACGACGATGTAAGTGTCAAACAACGTGTTAAAAGTCAGTGTACAAATAGCAAAGTTCAATCGGTACTAACTTTGCTACATGTACTTTATGGTGTACACACTTTGGTTTCCACTTTGCCACGTGACATTATCCTATTGGACAATTGAAAATTCAAATAGTTTTCCCATCCATTTAACACTTGGCAACAATGCAAGTGTCAAACAACGTGTCAAAAATCAGTGTACAAATAGAAAAGTTCAATCGGTAAGAACATTGCTACATGTACAATATGGTGTACACTTTAGTTTACACTTTAGCACTTGACATTACCTTGTTGGACAGTTTAAATTTCAAACAGTTATCTCATTCAATTGACACTTTACAATAATGCAAGTGTCAAACAACGTGTCAAAAATTAGTGTACAAATAGAAAAGTTCAATCGGTATGAACCTTGCTACATGTACACTATAGTAGACACTTTAGATTACACTTTGCCACGTTACATTACCCTATTGTACATTTTAAATTTCAAACAGATTTCCCATCCAATTGACACTTGACAACAATGTAAGTGTCAACAAACGTGTCAAAAGTCACTGTAAAAATAGCAAAGTTCAATTGATAAGGACCTTGCTACATGTACACTATGGTGTACACTTTAGTTTACACTTCGCCACGTGACATTACTTTGTTGGACAGTTTAACTTTCAAATAGTTTTCTCATCCAATTGACACTTGACAGCAATGCAAGTGTCAAACAACCTGTCAAAAATTAGTGTACAAATAGCAAAGTTCAATCAGTACGAACCTTGCAATATATAATTTTCGGTGTACACACTTTAGTTTACACTTTACCACGTGGCATTACCCTGTTGGACAGTTTAAATTTCAAACAGTTTTCCCATCAATTGACACTTGGCAGCAGTGCATGTGTCAAACAACGTACACTTTAGTTTACACTTTACCTTGTGAAATTATCCTGTTGGACATTTTAAATTTCAAACAGTTTTTCCATTCAATTGACACTTGACAACAATGCAAGTGTCAAACAACGTGGCAAAAATTAGTATACAAATAGCAAAATTCAATCGGTAAGAACCTTGCGACAAGTACACTATGGTAGACACTTTGTTTTATATTTTGCCACGTGACATTACCCTATTGGACAGTTGAAATTTTAAATAGGTTTTCAATCCAATTAACACATGACAACAACGTAAGTGTCAACCGACGTGTCAAAAAATATTGTACAAATAGAAAAGTTAAATCGGTAAGAACCTTGCAACATGTACACTATGGTGTATAATTTAGTTTAAACTTTACCACATGACATTACTTTGTTGAACATTTTAAATGTCAAACAGTTTTCCCATTTATTTGACACTTGTAAACAATGCATGTGTCAAACGTGTCAAAAATCAGTGTACAAATAGCAAAGTTCAATCGGTATGAACCTTGACACATGTACACTATGGTAGACACTTTAGTTTACACTTTACCACGTGACATTACCCTATTGGACAGTTTAAATTTCAAACAGTTTTCCCATCCAATTGACGCTTGACCACAATGCAAGTGTCAACCAACGTGTCAAAAATCAGTGTACAAATAGCAAAGTTCAATTGGTAAAGACCTTGCTACATGTATACTATTGGTGTACTCTTTAGTTTACACTTTGTCACGTGACATTACTCTGCTGGATAGTTTAACTTTCAAACAGTTTTCCCATCCAAGTGGAACTTGACAGCAATGCCAGTGTCAAACAATGTGTCAAAAGTCAGTGTACAAATAGCGAAGTTCGATCAGTACGAACCTTGCTACATGTACTTTATGGTGTGCACACTTTAGTTTCCACTTTGCCACGTGACATTATCCTATTGGACCGTTGAAAATTCAAGCAGTTTTTTCATCCAATTAACACTTGACAACGATGGAAGTGTCGAACAACGTGTCAAAAATCAATGTACAAATAGAAAAGTTCAATCAGTGAGAACATTGCTACATGTACACTATGGTGTACACTTTAGTTTACACTTTACCACGTCACTTTACTTTGTTGGACAGTTTAAATTTCAAACAATTTTCTCATCTAATTGACACTTGACAACATTGCAAGTGTCAGACAACGTGTAAAAATTCAGTGTGCAAATACCAAAGTTCAATCGATGTGAACCTTGCTACTTATACATTATGGTAGACACTTTAGTTTACACTTTGCCACGTGACATTACCCTGTCAGACAGTTTAAATTTCAAACAGTTTTCCCATCCAATTTACACTTGACAACAATGCAAGTGTCAACCAACGTGTCAAAAATCAGTGTACAATTAGCAAAGTTCAATCAGTATGAACCTTGCTACATGTACACTACGGTAGTCACGTTAGCTTACACTTTACCACGTGACATTACGTTGTTGGAAAGTTTAAATTTCAAGCAGTCTTCCCATCCAATTGACACTTGACAACAATGGAAGTGTCAACCAACGTGTCAAAAATTAGTGTAAAAATAGCAAAGTTCAATTGGAAAGGACCTTGCGACGTGTGCACTATGGTGTACACTTAAGTTTACAATTTGCCACGTGACATTACTCTATTGAACAGTTTAAATTTCGAACAATTTTCCCATCCAATTGACACTTGACAACTGCGCAAGTGTCAAACAACGTGTCAAAAATCAGTGTACAAATAGCAAAGTTCAATCGGTATGAACCTTGCTACGTGTACTATATGGTGTCCACACTTTAGTTTCCACATTGTCACGTGACATTATCCTACTGGACAGTTGAAAATTCAAACAGTTTTCCCATCCAATTAACACTTGACAACAATGCAAGTATCAAATAACGTTTCAAAAATTAGTGTACAAATAGAAAACTTCAATCGGTGAGAACCTTGCTACATGTACACTATGGTGTACAATTTAGTTTACACTTTGCAACGTGCCATTACCCTGTTGGACAATTTAAATTTCAAACAGCTTTCCCATCCGGCTGACACTTGACAATAATACAAGTGTCAACCAACGTGTCAAAAATCAGTGTACAAATAGCAAAGTTCAATTGGTAAAGACCTTGCTACATGTACACTATGGTGTACACTTTTGTTTTCACTTTGCCACGTGACATTACCCTGGTGAACAGTTTTACTTTCAAACAGGTTTCCCATCCAGTTGACACTTGACAACAATCCAAGTGTCAAACAACGTATCAAAAGTCAGTGTACGAACCTTGCTACATGTACTTTACGGTGTACACACTTTAGTTTCCACTTTACCATGTGACATTATCCTATTGGACAATTGAAAATTCAAACAGTTTTCTCATCCAATTAACACTTGACAACAATGCAAGTGTTAAACAACGTGTCAAAAATCAGTGTACAAACAGAAAAGTTCAATCGATAAGAACCTTGCTACATGTACACTATGGTGTACACTTTAGTTTACACTTTGGCATGCGAAATTACTTTGTTGGACAGTTTAAATTTCAAACATTTTTCCCATTCAATTGACAATTTACAACAATTCAAGTATCAAACAACGTGTCAAAAATCAGTGTACAAATAGCAAAGTTCAATTGGTATGAACCTTACTACATGTACACTATGGTAGACACTTTAGATTACACTTTGCCACTTAACATTACCCTGTTGCACAGTTTAAATTTCAAACAGATTTCCCATCCAATTGACACTTGACAACAATGCAAGCGTCAACCAACGTGTCAAAAGTCACTGTATAAATAGCAATGTTCAATTGGTAAGGACCTTGCTACATGTAAACCATGGTGTACACTTTAGTTTACACTTCGTCACGTGACATTACTCTGTTGGACAGTTTAACTTTCAAACAGTTTTCCCATCCAATTGACACTTGACAGCAATGCAAGTATCAAATAACTTGTCAAAAATTAGTGTACAAATAGAAAAATTCAATCGGTACGAACCTTGCAACATGTACTTTACGAAGTACACACTTTAGTTTACACTTTGCCACGTGGCATTACCTTATTGGAAAATTTAAATTTCAAACAGTTTCCTAATAAATTGACACTTGACAACAATGCAAGTGTGAAACAATGTGTCAAAAATAATTGTACAGATAGAAATGTTCAATCGATAAGGACCTTGGCACATGTACACTATGGTGTACACTTTCATTTACACTTTTCCATGTGACATTACCCAGTTGGACAGTTTAAATTTCAAACTGTTTTCCCATTCAATTGACAATTGACAACAATGCAAGTGTCAAATAACATGGCAAAAATCAGTGTACAGATAGCAAAGTTTAATCGGTAAGAACCTTGCGACATGTACACTATGGTAGACACTTTATTTTATATTTTTCCACGTGACATTAACCTATTGGACAGTTGAAATTTTAAATAGTTTTCCCATCCAATTAATACTTGACAACAATGCAAGTGTCAACCGACGTGTCAAAAATCAGTGTACAAATAGAAAAGTTCAATCGGTAAGAACCTTGTTACATGTTCACTATAGTGTACACTTTAGTTTAAAATTTACCACATGACATTACTTTGTTGAACAGTTTAAATTTCAAAAAGTTTTCCCATTTATTTGACACTTGACAACCATGCATGTGTTAAACGTGTCAAAAATCAGTGTACAAATAGCAAAGTTCAATCGGTATGAACCTTGATACATGTACACTATGGTAGACATTTTAGTTTACACTTTACCACATGACATTACCCTGTTGGATAGTTTAAATTTCAAATAGTTTTAGCATCCAATTGACACTTGTCTACAATGCAAGTGTCAACCAATGTGTCAAAAATCAGTATACAAATAGCTAAGTTCAATTCGTAAGGACCTTGCTACATGTACACTATGGTGCACTCTTTAGTTTACACTTTGCCACATGACATTACTCTGTTGGACAGTTTAACTTTCAAATAGTTTTCCCATCCAATTAACACTTGAAAGCAATGCAAGTGTCAAACAACGTGTCAAAAATCAGTGTACAAATAGCAAAGTTCAATTGGTACGAACCTTGCTACATGTACTTTATGGTGTACACACTTTAGTTTCCACTTTACCATGTGATATTATCCTATTGGACCGTTGAAAATACAAATAGTTTTACCATCCAATTAACACTTGACAACAATGCAAGTGTTAAACAACGTGTCAAAAATCAATGTACAAATAGAAAAGTTCAATCGGTAAGAACCTTGCTACATGTAGACTATGGTGTACACTTTTGTTTACACTTTACCACGTGACATTAAGTGTCAATTGGATGGGAAAACTATTTGAAATTTGAATTGACCTATAGGGATATGTCTCGTGGCAAAGTGTAAAATAAAGTGTACACCATAGGGTACACGTTGCTAGGTTCTTTCCGATTGAACTTTGCTATTTGTATACTGATTTTTGACAATTTGGTTGACACTTGCATTGTTTTCAAGTGTCAATTAGATGGGAAAACAGTTTGAAATTTAAACTGTCCAATAGGGTAATGTCACATGGCAAAGTGTAAACTAAAGTGTCTACCATAGTGTACATGTATCATGGTTCTGACGGATTGAACATTGCATTTTTTAAACTGATTTTGGACATGTTGTTTGATACTTGGATTGTTATCAAGTGTCAATTGGATGGGGAAACTGTTTGAAATTTAAACTATCTAACAGGGTAATGTCACGTGGTAAAGTGTGAAATAAAGTGCACACCAAACTATACAAGTCGCAAGGTCCTGACCGATTGAATTTTGCTATTTTTATACTGGTTTTTGGCACGTTGTTTGACACTTGCATTGTTGTCAAGTGTCAATTGATTAGAAAACTATTTTAAAGTTAAACTGTCCAACAGGGTAATGTCACGTGACATAGTGTAAACTAAAGTGTACACCATAGTCTACATTTAGCAATGTTTTTAACGATTGAACTTTGCTATTTGTACACTGATTTTTAACACATTGTTTGACTCTTGCAATGTTTTCAAGTATCAATTAGATGGAAAAATTGTTTGAAATTTAAACTATCCAATAGGGTAATGTGATGTGGCTAAGTGTAAACTAATGTGTACACCATAGTGTACATGTAGCAAGTTTCTTGCCGATTGAACATTGCTATTTGTACACTGATTTTTGACATGTTGTTTGACACTTGCAATGTTGTCAGGTGTCAATTAGATGGGAAAACTATTTAAAATTTAACCTGTCCAACAAGGTAATGTCACGTGGCAAAGTTTAAACTAAAGTGTGCACCATAGTGTACATATAGCAATTTTATTACCAATTGAACTTTGCTATTTGTACACTGAATTTTAACATGTTGTTTGACACTTGCATTGTTGTCAAGTGTTAATTGGATGGGAAAACTACTTCAAATTTAAACTGTCCGACAGGGTAAAATCACGTGGCGAAGTGTAAACTAAAGTGTACACCATAGTGCACATGTAGCAAGATCCTTATCGATTGAACTTTGCTATTTGTACACTAATTTTTGAAACGCTGTTGACACTTGCAATGTCATCAACTATCAATTGGATGGGAAAACTATTTGAAATTTAAACTGTCCAATAGAGATATGTCTCGTGGCAAAGTGTAAAATAAAGTGTATGCTAGGTTCATTTCGATTGAATTTTGCCATTTGTGCACTGATTTTTGACACTTAAGTTGACACTTGCATTGTTGCCAAGTGTCAATTAGATGGGAAAACTGTTTGAAATTTAAACTGTTTGACAGGGTAATGTCACGTGGTAAAGTATAAACTAAAGTGTCTGCCATAGTGTACATGTCGCAAGGTTCTGACGGATTGAACATTGTAATTTGTACACTGATTTTGTACACGTTGTTTGACACTTGGATTGGTGTCAAGTGTCAAATGGATGGAAAAATTGTTTGAAATTTAAACTGTCCAACAGGGTAATGTCACGTGGCAAAGTGTAAAATAAAGCGTACACCATAGTTTACAAGTCGCAAGGTCCTGACCTATTGAACTTTGCTATTTTTACACTGATTTTTGACACGTTGTTTGACACTTGCATTGTTGTTAGGTGTTAATTGATGGAAAAATTGCTTTAAATTTAATCTGTCCAATAGGGTAATGTCACGTGGTAAAGTGTAAACTAAAGTGTACGCCATTGTGTACATGTAGCAAGGTTCTTACCTATTGAACTTTGCTATTTGTACACTGATTTTTGACACGTTGTTTGACACTTGAAATGTTGTCAAGCGTCTATTAGATGGGAAAACTGTTTGAAATTTAACCTGTCTAACAGGGTAATGCCACGTGGCAAAGTGTAAACTAAAGTGTGTACCATAGTGTACATGTAGCAATTTTATTACCGATTGAACTTTGCTATTTGTACACAGATTTTTGAGACGTTGTTTGACACTTGTATTGTTGTCGAGTGTGAATTGGATGGGAAAACTACTTCAAATTTAAATTGTCAAACAGGGTAATGTCAGGTGGCAAAGTGTAAACTAAAGTGTACACCATAGTGTACATATAGGAAGGTCCTTACCGATTGGCCATTACTATTTGTACACTGATTTTTGAAATATTGTTTAACATTTGCAATGTTGTCAAGTGTCAACTGGATGGGAAAACTATTTGAAATTTGAACTTTTCTATAGGGATATGTCTCGTGGCGAAGTGTAAAATAAAGTGTACACCATAGTGTACACGTCGCTAGGTTCTTTACGATTGAACTTTGCCATTTGTACACAGATTTTTGACACTATGATTGACACTTGCATTGTTGTCATGTATCAATTGGATGGGAAAGCTATTTGAAATTTAAACTGCCTAACAGGATAATGTCACGTGGCAAAGTGTAAACTAAAGTATCTGCCATAGTGTACATGTCGCAAGATTCTGACGGATTGAACATTGTAATTTGTACACTGATTTTGGACACATTGTTTTACACTTGGATTGGTGTCAAGTGTCAATTGGATAGAAAAATTATTTGAAATTAAAACTATCCAACAGGGTAATGTCACGTGGCAATGTGTAAAATAAAGTGTACACCATAGTGTACATGTTGCAAGGTCCTGACCGATTGAACTTTGCTATTTTTACACTGATTTTTGACACGTTGTTTGAACTTGCATTGTTGTCAAGTGTCAATTAATGGGAAAACTGTTTCAAATTTAAACCGTCCAACATGATAATGTCACATGGCAAAGTGTAAACTAAAGTGTACACCATAGTGTACATGTAACAAGGTTCTTACCGATTGAACTTTGCTATTTGTGCACTAATTTTTGACACGTTGTTTGACACTTGCATTGTTGTCAAGTGTCAATTAATGGGAAAACTGTTTCAAATTTAAACCGTCCAACATGATAATGTCACATGGCAAAGTGTAAACTAAAGTGTACACCATAGTATACATGTAACAAGGTTCTTACCGATTGAACTTTGCTATTTGTGCACTAATTTTTGACACGTTGTTTGACACTTGCAATGTTGTCAAGTGTCAATTAGGTGGGAAAACTGTTTAAAATTTAACCTGTCCAACAGGGTAATGTCACGTGGCAAAGTTTAAACTAAAATGTGCACCATAGTGTACATGTAGCAATTTTATTACCGATTGAACTTTGCTATTTGTACACTGATTTTTGATACGTTGTTTGACACTTGCATTGTTGTCCAGTGTCAATTGGATGGGAAAACTGCTTCAAATTTAAATTGTCCAACAGGGTAATGTCACGTGACAAAGTGTAAAATAAAGTGTACACCATAGTGTACACGTCGCTAGGTTCTTTCCAATTGAACTTTGCCATTTGTACATTGATTTTTGATACTTTGGTTGACACTTGCATTGTTGGCAAGTATCAATTGGATGGGAAAACTATTTGAAATTTAAACTGTCTAATAGGATAATGTCACGTGGCAGAGTGTAAACTAAAGTATCTGCCATAGTGTACATGTCGCAACATTCTGACGGATTGAACACTATAATTTGTACACTGATTTTGGACACGTTGTTTGAAACTTGGATTGGTGTCAAGTGTCAATTGGATGGGAAAATTGTTTGAAATTCTAACTGTCCAACAGGGTAATGTCACGTGAGAAAGTGTAAAATAAAGTGTACACCATAGTGTACATGTCGCAAGGTCCTGACCGATTGAACTTTGCTATTTTTACACTGATTTTTGACACGTTGTTTGACACTTGCATTGTTGTCAAGTGTCAATTGTTGGGAAACTGTTTTAAATTTAAACTGTCTAACAGGATAATGTCACGTGGCAAAATGTAAACTAAAGTGCACACCATAGTGTACATGTAGCAAGGTTCTTACCGATTGAACTTTACTACTTGTGCACTAATTTTTGACATGTTGTTTGACACTTGCAATGTTGTCAAGTGTCAATTAGACGGGAAACCTGTTTAAAATTTAACCTGTCCAATAGGGTAATGTCACGTGGCAAAGTTTAAACTAAAGTGTGTACCATAGTGTACATGTAGCAATTTTATTGCCGATTGAACTTTGCTATTTGTACACTAATTTTTGATACGTTGTTGGACACTTACATTGTTTTCAAGTGTTAATTGGATGGGAAAACTACTTCAAATTTAAACTGTCCAATAGGGTAATGTCACGTGGCAAAGTGTAAACTAAAGTGTAGACCATAGTGTACATATAGTAAGGTCCTTACCGATTGACCATTACCATTTGTACACTTATTTTTGACACGTTGACACTTGCAATGTTGTCAAGTTAGTGTATATGTAGCAAGGTTTTGACGGATTGAACATTGCAATTTTTACACTAATTTTGGACATGTTGTTTGACGCTTAGATTGCTGTCAAGTGTCAATTTGATGGGAAAGCTGTTTGAAATTTAAACTATCTAACAGGGTAATGTCACATGGTAAAGAGTGAAATAAAGTGTACACCATACTGTACAAGTCGCAAGGTCCTGACCGATTGAATTTTGCTATTTTTACACTGATTTTTGACACGTTGTTTGACACTTTCATTGTTGTAAAGTGTGAATTGATGCGAAAACTATTTTAAATTTAAATTGTCCGATAGGGTAATGTCATGTGGCATAGTGTAAACTAAAGTGTACACCATACTCTACATTTAGCAATGTTCTTAACGATTGAACTTTGTTATTTGTACACTGATTTTTGACTCGTTGTTTGACACTTGCATTGTTGTCAAGTATCAATTATATGGGAATTTTTTTTGAAATTTAAACTATCCAACAGGGTAAAGTCACGTGGCAAAGTGTAAACTAAAGTGTACATGTAGCAAGGTCCTTACCAATTGAACTTTTCTATTTGTACACTGATTTTTGACACTTTGGTTGACACTTGCATTGTTGTCAAGTCTCAATTGGGTGGAAAATTTTTTTGAAATTTAAACTGTCTAACAGGGTAATGTCACGTGGCAAAGTGTAAACTAAAGTGTTTGCCATAGTGTACATGTCGCAAGGTTCTGACGGATTGAACATTGTAATTTTTACACTGATTTTGGACACGTTGTTTGACACTTGGATTGATGTCAAGTGTCAAATGGATGGAAAAATTGTTCAAAATTTAAACTGTCCAACAAGGTAATGTCACGTGGCAAAGTGTAAAATAAAGTATACATGTCGCTAGGTCTTGATCGATTGAACTTTCCTATTTTTACACTGATTGTCGACACGTTGTTTGACACTTGCGTTGTTGTCAAGTGTCAATTGATGGGAAAACTGCTTTAAATTTAAGCTGTTCAACACGGTAATGTCATGTGGCAAAACATAAACCAAAGTGTACATCATAGTGTACATATAGCGAGGTTCTTACCGATTGAACTTTGCTATTTGTACACTGACTTTTGACACGTTGTTTGACACTTGCAATGTTGTCAAGTGTCAATTAGATGGGAAAACTATTTGAAATTTAACCTGTCCAACACGATAATGTCACGTGGCAAAGTGTAAACTAAAGTGTGTACCATAGTGTACATGTAGCAACTTTATTACCGATTGAACTTTGCTATTTGTACACTAATTTTTGACACGTTGTTTGACACTTGCATTGTTGTCAAGTGTCAATTGGATGGGAAAACTGCTTCAAATTTAAAATGTCCAATAGGGTAATGTCACGTGACAAAGTGTAAACTAAAGTGTACACCATAGTGTACATATAGCAAGGTCCTTACCGATTGAACTTTGCTATTCGTACACTGATTTTTGACACGTTGTTTGACACTTACAATGTTGTTAAATGTCAATTGGATGTGAAAACTATTTGAAATTTCAACTGCCCTATAGGGATATGTCTCGTGGCAAAGTGTGAAATAAAGTGTACACCGTAGTGTATACGTCGCTAGGTTATTTCCGATTCAACTTTGCCATTTGTACACTGATTTTTGACACTTTGGTTAACACTTGCCGCATTGTTGTCAACTGTCAATTGGATGGAAAAACTGTTTGAAATTTAAACTGTCCAACAGGGCAATGTCACGTGGTAAAGTGTAAACTAAAGTGTCTACCATAGTGTACATGTAGCAAGGTTCTAACGAATTGAACATTGCAATTTTTACACTGATTTTAGACACGTTGTTTAACACTTGGATTGTTGTCAAGTGTCAATTGGATGGGAAAACTGTTTGAAATTTAAACTATCTAACAGGGTAATATCACGTGATAAAGTGTGAAATAAAGTGTACACCACACTGTACATGTAGCAAGTTTCTTACCGATTTAACTTTGCTATTTGTACACTGATTTTTTACACGTTCTTTGACACTCGTATTGTTGTCAAGTGTCAAATGGATGGGAAAATTGTTTAAAATTTAAACTGTCCAGCAGGGTAATGTCAAGTGGCAAAGTATAAACTAAAGTGTGCACCATAGTATACAAGTAGCACGTTTCTTACCGATTGAACTTTGCTATTTGTACACTGATTTTTGACACGTTGTTTGACACTTGCAATGTTGTCAAGTGTCAATTAGATGGGAAAATTGTTTGAAATTTAAACTGTCCAACAGGATAATGTCACGTGGCAAAGTGTAAACTAAAGTGTTCTCCATAGTGTACATGTAGCAAGTTTCTTACCGATTGAATTTTACTATTTGTACACTAATTTTTGACACGTTGTTTGACACTTGTATTGTTGTCAAGTTTCAATTAGATGGGAAAACTGTTTGAAACTTAAACTGTCCAACAGGGTAATGTTACATGGTAAAGTGTAAACTAAAGTGTATACCATAGTGTACATGTAGCAAGGTCCTTACCGATTGAACTTTACAATTTGTACACCGATTTTCGACATATTGTTTGACACTTGCACTGTTATCAAGTGTCAATTGATGGGAAAACTTTTTTAAATTTAATGTATCCAATAGGGTAATGTCACGTGGCAAAGTGTAAACTAAAGTGTACACCATAGTGTACATATAGCAAGGTTATTACCGATTGAACTTTGCTCTCCGTACACTGATTTTTGACCCGTTGTTTGACAGTTGCATTGTTGTCAAGTGGCAATTGAATGGGAAAACTGTTTCAAATTTATACTAACAGGGTAATGTCACGTGTCAAAGTGCAAACTAAAGTGTACACAATAGTGTACATGCAGCAAGGTCGCCACCGATTGAACTTTGCTATATGTATTTCGATTTTCGATGCGTTGTTTGACACTTGCATTGTTGTCAACTATCAATTGGATGGAAAAATTGTTTGAAATTTAAACTGTCCAACAGGGAAATGTCACATGGCAAAGTGTGAACTAAAGTGTACACCATAGTGTACCTGTAGCAAGGTTTGTACCGATTGAACTTTACTATTTTTACACTGATTTTAGACATGATGTTTGACACTTGGATTGTTGTCAAGTGTCAATTGGATGGGAAAACTATTTTAAATTTAAACTGTCCAACAGGGTAATGTCACGTGGCAAAGTGTAAACTAAAGTGTCTACTATAGTGTGCATGTAGAAAGCTTCTTACGGATTGAACTTTGCAATTTGTACACTGATTTTGGACACATTGTTTGACACCTGGATTGTTGTCATGTGTCAATTGGATGGGAAAACCATTTGAAATTTAAACTGTTCAACAGGGAAATGTCACGTGGCAAAGTGCAGAATAAAGTGTACACCATAGTGTACATGTCGCAAGGTCCTGACCGATTGAACCTTGCTATTTTTACATTGATTTTTGACACGTTGTTTGACACTTGCATTGTTGTCAAGTGTCAATTGATTGGAAAACTATTTTAAATCTAAACTATCCAACAGGATAATGTCACGTGGCAAAATGTAAACTGAAGAGTACACCATAGTGTGCATGTAGCAAGTTTCTTACCTATTGAACTTTGCTATTTGTACACTGATTTGTGACACACTGTTTGACACTTGTATTATTGACAAATGTCAATTGGATGGAAAAATTGTTTAAAATTTAAATTGTCCAACAGGGTAATGTCACGTGGCAAAGAGTAGAATAAAATTTGTACCATAGTGTACATGTAGCAAGTTTCTTACCGATTGATCTTTCCTATTTGCACACTGATTTTTGACACATTGTTTGACACTTGCATTGTTGTCAAGTGTCAATTAGATCGGAAAACGATTTGAAATTTAAACTATACAACAGAGCAATGTTACGTGGCAAATTGTAATTTTAAAGTGTACATCGTAGTGTACATGTAGCAAGGTCCTTAACGCTTGAACTTTGCTATTTGCGCATTAATTTTGGACACGTTGTTTGACACTTGCAATGTTGTCTAGCGCAAATTACAAGGGAAAACTGTTTAAAATTTAAACTGTCCAACAGGGTAATGACACGTGGCAAAGTGTAAACTAAAGTGTACACCATAGTGTACATGTATCAAGGTTGTTACCGATTGAACTTTGCTATTTGTACCCTAATTTTTAACACGTTGTTTGACACTTGCATTGTTGTCAATTGGATGGAAAAATTGCTTCAAATTTAAACTATCCAATAGGGTACTGTCACGTGGCAAAATGTAAACTAAAGTGTACACCGTAGTATACATGTAGCAAGGTCCTTACCAATTGAACGTTGCTATTTGTACATGGATTTTCGACACGTTATTTGGTACCTACATTATTTTCAAGTGTCAATTGGATGGGAAAACTATTTGAAATTTAAAATGTCGAACAGGGTAATGTGATGTGGCAAACTGTAAACTAAAGTGTGTACACTATAGTGTACATGTAGCAAGGTTTGTACCGATAGAACTTTGCTATTTGTACACTAATTTTGACAAGGTTTTTGACACTTCCATTGCTGTAAAGTATCAATTGGATTGAAAAACTATTTTAAATTTAAACGTCAAACAGGGAAATGTCACGTGGCAAAGTGTAAACTAATGTGCACACCATAGTGTACATGTAGCAAGGTCCTTGCCGATTGAACTTTACTATTTGTACACTGATTTTCGATACGTTGTTTGACACTTGCATTGGTGTCAAGTGTTAATTGGACGATAAAACTGTTTGAAATTTAAACTGTCCAAAAGGGATATGTCTCATGGCAAAGTGTAAAATAAAGTTTACACCGAAGTGTACATGTCGCGAGATTCTTTCCGATTGAACTTTGCCATTTGTACACTGATTTTTGACACTTTAGTTGAAACTTGATTTGTTGTCAAGTGTCAATTGGATGGAAAAACTATTTGAAATTTAATCTATCCAACAGGGTAATATCACGTGGTAAAGTGTAAACTAAAGTGTCTACCATAGTGTACATGTCGCAAGGTCCTTTCCGATTGAACTTTGCTATTTTTACACTGATTTTTGACACGTTTGTTGACAGTTGTATTGTTGTCACGTGTCAATTGGATTGAAACATTGGTTGAAATTTAAACTATCTAATAGGGTAATATCACGTGGTAAAGTGTAAGCTAAAGTGTCTACCATAGTGTACATGTCGCAAGGTTCTTACCGATTGATCTTTGCTATTCTTGCACAGATTTTTGACACATCGTTTAACACTTACATTATTGTCAAGTGTCAATTGAATGGGAAAATTGTTTGAAATTTAAACTGTCCAACAGGATAATGTCATGTGGCAAAGTGTAAACTAAAGTGTCTACTATAGTGTACTTGTAGCAAGGTTCATACCGATTGAACTTTGCTATTTGTACACTGATTTTTGACACTTTGTTTGACACTTGCATTGTTTTCAAGTGTCAATTCGATTGGAAAACTATTTGAAATTTAAACTTTCCAACATGTTAATGTCACGTGGCAAAGTGTAAACTAAAGTATACACCATAATGTACATATAGCGAGGTCCTTATCAATTAACTTTGCTATTTGTACACTGATTATTGACACGTTGTTTGACACTTGCGTTGTTGTCAAGTGTCGATTGACGAAAACTATTTTAAATTTAAACTATCCGATAGGGTAATGTTACGCGGCAAAGTGTAAACTAAAGTGTCTACCATAGTGTACAAGTAGCAAGGTTCTCAGCGATTGAACTTTGCTATTTGTACACTGATTTTTGAGATGTTGTTTGACACTAGCAATGTTGTCAAGTGTCAATTAGATGGAAAAACTATTTTATATTTAAACTATCCGGTAGGGTAATGTTACATGGCAAAGTGTAAACTAAAGTGTCTACCATAGTGTACATGTAGCAAGGTTCTTGTCGATTGAACTTTGCTATTTGTACACTGATTTTTGACTCGTTGTTTGAAACTAGCAATGTTGTCAAGTGTCAATTGGATGAGAAAAATGTTTGAAATTTAAACTATCCAGCAGGGTAATGTCATGTGGCGAAGTGTAACTAAAGCGTTCACCATAGTGTACATGTCGCAAGGTCCTTACCGATTGAACTTTGCTATTAGTACACTGACTTTTGACACGTTTGTGGACACCTCCATTGTTGTCAAGTGTCAGTCGGAAGAGAAAATTGTTTGAAATTTAAACTATTCAATAGGGCAATGTCACATGGCAAAGTATAAACTAAAGTGTCTACCATAGTGTACCTATAGCAAAGTTCTTACCGATTGAACTTTGCAATTTGTACACTGATTTTTGACACGTTGTTTAACACTTGCATTATTTTCAAGTGTTAATTGGATGGGAAAAGTGTTTAAAATTTAAACTATCCAACAGGGTAATATCAGGTGGAAAACTGTAAACTAAAGTGTGTACACCATTGTGTACATGTAGCAAGGTTTGTACCGATAGAACTTTGCTATTTGTAAACTAATTTTTGACAAGTTGTTTGACACTTGCATTGCTGTCAAGTGTCAATTGCATGGGGAAAATGTTTCTAACTTAAACTACCCAACAAGGAAATGTCACGTGACACAATGTAAACTAAAGTGTACAAAATAGTGTACATGTAGCAAGGTCCTTACCAATTAAACTTTGCAACTTGTACACTGATTTTTGAAACATTGTTGGAAACTTGCATTGTTGTCAAGTGTCAATTGGATAGAAAAATTGTTTGAAATTTAAACTGTCCAACATGTAATGTCACGTGGCAAAGTGTAAACTAAAGTGTACACCAGAGTGTACGTGTAGCAAGGTCCTTACCATTTGAACTTTGTTATTTGTACACAGATTTTTAACATGTTGTTTGACACTTGTATTGTTGTCAAGTATCGATTGGATGGGGAAAATGCTTGAAATTTAAACTGTCCGACCGGGTAATGTCATGTGGCAAAGTGTAAACTAAAGTGTACACGATTGTGACATATTGCAAGGTCCTTACCGATTGAACTTTACTATTTGTACACTGATTTTTGACACGTTGGTTGACACTTGTATTGTTGTGAAGTGTCAATTGGATGGGAAAACTATTTGAAATTTAAACTATCCAATAGGATAATATCACGTGGCAAAGTGTAAACTAAAGTGTCTACCATTGTGTACATGTAGCAAGGTTCTTACCGATTGAACTTTGCTATTTTTACACTGATTTTTGACATGTTATTTGACACTTGCATTGTTGTCAAATGTCAATTGGATGGGAAAACTGTCTGAAATTTAAATTGTCCAACGGGTCATGTCTTGTGGCCAAGTGTAAACTAAAGTGTTCACCATAGTGTAGATGTCGCAAGGTCCTTATTGATTGAACTTTACTATTTGTACATTGATTTTTGACCCATTTGTTGACACTTGAATTGTTATCAAGTGTCAATTGGATGAGAAAACTATTTGAAATTTAAACTATCCAATAGGGTAATGTCACGTGGCAAAGTATAAACTAAAGTGTCTACCATAGTGTACCTGTAGCAAGGTTCTAAGCTGTTGAATTTTGCTATTTGTTCACTGATTTTTGACACGTTGTTTGATACTTGCATTGTAGTCAAGTGTCAATTGAATGGGAAAATTGTTTGAAATTTAAAATGTCCAACAAGGTAATGTCACGTGGCAAAGTGTAAACTAAAGTGTAAACCACAGTGTCATGTAGCAAGGTTCTTACCGATTGAACTTTGCTATTTGTACACGGATTTTTGACACTTGCATTGTTGTCAAGTGTCAATTGGATGGCAAAACTGCTTGAAATTTAAACTATCCAATAGGGTAATGTCATGTGGCAAAGTGTAAACTAAAGTGTACACCATAGTGTACATGTAGCAAGGTCCTTACCGATTGAACTTTGCTATTTGTACACTGATTTTCAACACATTTTTCGGCACATACATTGTTGTCAAGTGTCAATTGGATGGGAAAACTGTTTAACAGGGTAATGTCACATTGCAAAGTGTAAACTAAAGTGTCTACCATAGTTTACATGTCACAAGGTTCTTACCGATTGAACTTTACAATTTGTGTACTGATTTTTGACATATTGTATGACACTTGCATTGTTGTTAAGTGTTAGTTAAATGGGAAAATTGTTTGAAATTTAAACTGTCCAATAGGGTAATGTCACATGGCAAAGTGTAAACTAAATTATACACCATAGTGTACATGTAGCAAGGTCCTTACCGTTTGAATTTTGCTATTTGTACACTGATTTTTGGCACGTTGTTTGACACTTGCATTGTTGTCAAGTATAAATTGGATGGGAAAACTGCTTGAAATTTAAACTGTGCAATAGGATAATGTCACGTGGCAAAGTGTAAACTAAAGTGTACATGTAGCAAGGTCCTTACCGTTTGAACTTTGCTATATGTGCACTGATTTTTGACACGTCGTTTGACACTTGCATTGTTGTCAAGTATAAATTGGATGGGAAAATTGCTTGAAATTTAAACTGTCCACCAGGGTAATGTAACGTGGGAAAGTGTAAACTAAAGTGTACACCATAGAGTACATGTACCAAGGTCCTTACCGATTGAGCATTTCTATTTGTACCCTTATTTTTGACACATTGTTTGACACTTGCATTGTTGTCAAGTGTTAATTGATGGGGAAACAGTTTGAAATTTAAACTGTCCAATAGAGTAATGTCACGTGGTAAAGTATAAACTAAAGTGTACATCATAATGTACATGTAGCAAGGTCCTTACCATTTGAACTTTGCTATGTGTACACTGATTTTTGATACGTTGTTTAACACTTCCATTGTTGTGAAGTATCAATTGGATGGGAAAATTGCTTGAAATTTTAACTGTCCAACCGAGCAATGACTCGTGGGAAAGTGAAAACTAAAGAGTACACCGTAGGGTACATGTCGCATGGTCCTTACCGATTGAACTTTGCTATTTGTACACTGATTTTTGACACGTTGGTTGACACATGCATTGTTGTCAAGTGTCAATTGGATGGGAAAACTATTTGAAATTTAAACTATCCAGTAGGTAATGTCATATGGCATAGTGTAAAATAAAGTGTATACCAAAGTGTACATAGAGCAAGGTTCTTACCGATTGAACATTGCTATTTGTACAAATAACGTGTCAAAAATTAGTGTACAAATAGCAAAGTTCAATCAATAAGGACCTTGCTACATGTATATTATGGTGTACACTTTAGTTTACACTTTTCTACGTGACATTACCTTGTTGGACAGTTTAAATTTCAAACAGTTTTCCCATCCAATTGACACTTGACAGCAATGCAAGTGTCAACCATCGTGTCAAAAATCAGTGTACAAAGGGCAAAGTTCAATCGGAAAGAACCTTGCTATATGTACACTATGGTGTATACTTTAGTTTACACTTTACCACGTGACATTAACCTATTGGACAGTTTAAATTTCAAATAGTTTTTTTCATCTAATTGACACTTGACAACAATGCAAGTGTCAACGAACGTGTTAAAAATCAGTGTTTAAAAAGCAAAGTTCAATCGGTATGAACCTTGCTACATGTACACTATGGTAGACACTTTAGTTTACACTTTGTCACGTGACATACCCTGTTGGACAGTTTAAATTTCAAATAGTTTTCCCATCCAATTGATACTTGACAACAATGTAAGTGTCAAAAGACATGTCAAAAATCAGTATACAAATAGCAAAGTTCAATCAGTAAGGACCTTGCTACATGTACACTAAGGTGTACACTTTAGTTTACACTTTGCCATGTGACATTACCTTGTTGGACAGTTTAAATTTCAAATAGTTTTCCCATCTAATTGACACTTGACAACAATTTAAGTGTCAAACAACGTGTCAAAATCAATGTACAAATAGCAAAGTTCAATCGGTAAGAACCTTGCTACATTACACTATGGTGTACACTTTAGTTTACACTTTGCCACATGACATTACCCTGTTGGACAGTTTAAATTTTAAATATTTTTCCCATCCAATTGACACTTGACGATGATGCAAGTGACAAACAAAGTCTCAAAAAATAGTGTACAAATAGCAATGTTCAAACGGTAAAGACCTTGCTACATGTACACTTTGGTGTACTCTTTAAATTACACTTTGCCACGCGACATTACCATGTTGGACAATTTAAATTTCAAACACTTTTCCCATCAATTGACACTTGACAACAATGCTAGTGTCAAACAACGTGTCAAAAATAAGTGTACAAATAGCAAAGTTCAATCGATAAGGAACTTACTACATGTACATTATGGTGTACACTTTAGTTTACACTTTGCCACATGACATTACCCTATTAGACAGTTTAAATTTCAAATAGTTTTCCCATCAAATTGACACTTGACAGCAATGCGAGTGTCGAACAACATGTCAAAAATTAGTGTACAAATAGCAAAGTTCAATCGGTATGAACCTTGCTACTTGTACACTACGGTAGACACTTTAGTTTACACTTTACCACGTGACATTACCCTATTGGACAGTTTAAATTTCAAACAGTTTTTCCATATAATTGACACTTGACAACAATGCAAGTGTCAACCAACGTGTTAAAAATCAGTGTTCAAATAGCAAAGTTCAATCGGTATGAACCTTGCTACATGTATGCTAGGTAGACACTTTAGTTTACACTTTGCCACGTGATATTACCCTGTTGGACGATTTAAATTTCAAATAGTTTTTCCATCCAATTGACACTTGACAACAATGCGAGTGTCAAAAGACGTGTCAATAATCAGTATACAAATAGCAAAGTTCAATCGGTAAGGACCTTGCTACATGTACACTAAGGTGTACACTTTAGTTTACACTTTGTCACGTGACATTACCTTGTTGGGCAGTTTAAATTTTAAATAATTTTCCCATTCAATTGACACTTGACAACAATGCAAGTGTCAAACAACATGTCAAAAATCAGTGTACAAATAGCAAAGTTTGATCGGTAAGAACCTTGCTACATGTACACTATGGTATACACTTTAGTTTACAATTCGCCACGTGACTTTACCCCGTTGGACAGTTTAAATTTTAAATAGTTTTCCCATCCAATTAACACTTGACAACAGTGCAAGTGTCAAACAATGTGTCAAAAATGTGTTTATAAATAGCAAAGTTCAATCGGTAAGTACCTTGCTACAGGTACACTATGGTAGATACTTTAGTTAACACTTTGCCACGTGACATTACCCTATTAGATAGTTTAAATTTCAAATAGTTTTCTCATCCAATTCACACTTGAGAACAATGTACGTATGAACCAACATGTCAAAAATCAGTTTACAAATTGCAAAGTTCAATCGGTAGGGACCTTGCGACATGTACACTATGGTGTACACTTTAGTTTACACTTTGTCACGTGATATTACGCTGTTGGGCAGTTTAAATTTCAAACAGTTTTCCCATCCAATTGACACTCTACAATAATGCAAGTGTCAAACAACGTGTCAAAAATCGGTGTACAAATAGCAATGTTCAATCGATAGGAACCTTGCTACACGTACACTGTGGTAGACACTTTTGTTTATACTTTACGACGTGATATTACCCTATTGGATAGTTTAAATTTCAAACAATTTTCCCATCCAATTGACACTTGACAACAATGCAAGTGTTAACCGACGTGTCAAAAATCATTGTTCCAATAGCAAATTTCAATCGGTAAGGACCTTGCAACATGTTCACTATGGTGTACATTTTAGTTTACACATTGCCACGTGACATTACCTGATTGGACAGTTTAGATTTCAAACAGTTTTTCCATCCAATTGACACTTGACAACAATGCAAGTATCAAACAATGTGTTAAAAATCAGTGTACAAATGGCAAAGTTCAAATGATAAGGACCTTGCTACGTGTGAACTATGGTTTACACTTTAGATTACACTTTGCCACATGACATTATCCTGTTGGATAGTTTAAATTTCAAATAGTTTTCCCATCAATTGACACTTGACAACAATGCATGTGTCAAATAACTTGTCGAAAATTAGTGTACAAATATAAAAGTTCAATCGGTATGGACTTTGCTACATGTACACTATGGTGTATACTTTAGTTTACACTTTGCCAAGTGACATTACCCTATTGGAGGGTTAAATTCCAAGTATTTTTCCCATCCAATTGACACTTGACAACAATGCAAGTGTCAACCAACATGTCAAAAATCAGTGTAAAAATAGCAAAGTTCAATTGGAAAGGACCTTGCGACATGTGCACTATGGTGTACACTTTAGTTTACAATTTACCACGTGATATTACCCTATTGGACAGTTTAAATTTCAAACAATTTTCCCATTCAATTGACACTTGACAATAATGCAAGTGTCAAACAACGTGTCAAAAATCATTGTAGAAATAACAAAGTTCAATCGATAAGAACCTTGCTACATGCATACTATGGTAGACACTTTAGTTTAAACTTTACCACATGATATTACCCTGTTGGAGAGTTTAAATTTCAAATAGTTTTTCCATCCAATTGACACTTGCAACAATGCAAGTATCAACCAACGTGTAAAAAATCAGTGTAAAAATAGCAAAGTTCAATCGGTAAGGACCTTGTAACATGTACACTATAGTGTACACTTTATTTTACACTTTTCCACGTGACATTACCCTGTTGGACAATTTACATTTCAAACAGTTTTTCCATCCAATCGATACTTGACAATAATCCAAGTGTCAAACAACGTGTCCAAAATCAGTGTACAAATTGCAAAGTTCAATCATTTAGAACTTTGCTACATGTACACTATGGTAGACACTTTAGTTTACACTTTGCCACGTGACATAACCCTGTTGGACAATTTAAATTTCAAACAGTTTTCCCAACCAATTGAAACTTGACAACAATGCAAGTGTCAACCACCGTGTCAAAAATCAGTGTACGAATGACAAAGTTCAATCGAAAAGAACCTTGCTATATGTACACTATGGTGTACACTTTAGTTTACACTTTGCCACTGACGTTACCATGTTAAGCAGTTTAAATTTCAAACAATTTTCCCATCCAATTGACACTTGACAACAATGCAAGTGTCAAACAATGTGTCGAAAATCAGTGTACAAATTACAAAGTTCAATCGGTAAGGACCTTACTAAATGTACACTATGGTGTACACTTTAGTTTACACTTTGCCACGTGACATTTCCCGATTGGGCAGTTTAAATTTCAAAAAGTTTTCCCATCAGATTGACACTAGACAACAATGCAAGTGTCAAACAATGTATCAAAAATCAGTGTACAAATAGCGAAGTTCAATCGGTAAGGACTTTACTACATATGTACACTATGGTGTACACTTTCGATTACACTTTACCACGTGACATTACCTTGTTGGACAATTTAAATTTCGAACATTTTTCCCATCCAATTGACATTTGACAACAATGCAAGTGTCAAACAACATGTCAAAAATCAGTGTACAAGTAGCAAAGTTCAATCGATAAGGATCTTGCTACGTGTACAATACAGTGTACACTTCAGTTTACACTTGGCCACGTGACATTACCCAGATGGGCAATTCAAATTTCAAATTGATTTCCTAGCCAATTAACACTTGACAACAATGCAAGTGTTAAACAACATGCCAAAAATTAGTGTACAAGTAGCAAAGTTCAATCAGTTAGAAACTTTCTACATGTACACTATGGTGTACACTTTAGTTTACACTTTGCCACATGACATTACCCCGTTGGATAGTTTAAATTTCAAATAGTTTTCCCATCTAATTGACACTTGACAACATTGCAAGTGTCAAACAACATGCTAAAAATCAATGTACAAATAGCAAAGTTCAATAGGTAAGAAACTTGGTACATGTACACTGTGGTGTACACTTTTGTTTACACTTTTCCACGTGACATTACCCTGTTGGACAGTTTAGAGTTCAAATTGTTTTCCCATCCAATTGACACTAGACAACAATGCAAGTGCAAAACAACGTGTCAAAAATCATTGTACAAATAACAAAGTTCAATCGGTAAGAACCTTGCTACATGCACACTATGGCAGACACTTTAGTTTAAACTTTATCACATGATATTACCCTGTTGGAGAGTTTAAATTTTAAACAATTTTTCCATCCAATTGACACTTGCAACATTGCAAGTGTCAACCAATGTGTAAAAAATTAGTGTAAAAATAGCAAAGTTCAATCGGTAAGGACCTTGCCACATGTACATTATAGTGTACACTTTATTTTACACTTTGTCACGTGACATTACCCTGTTAGACAGTTTAAATTTCAAACAGTTTTTCCATCCAATTGACACTTGACAATAATCTAAGTGTCAAACAACGTGTCAAAAATCAGTGTACAAATTGCAAGATTCAATCATTTAGAACCTTGCTACATGTACACTGTGGTGTATACTTTAGTTTACACTTTGCCACGTGACATTATCATGTTGGACAGTTTAGATTTCAAATTGTTTTCCCATCCAATTGACAATAGACAACAATGCAAGTGTCAAACAACGTGTCAAAAATCAGTGTATAAATAGCAAAGTTCAATCGATAAGAACCTTGCTACATTACACTATGGTGTACACTTTTGTTTAAACTTTGCCACGTGACATTACCTTGTTGGACAGTTTAAATTTCAAATAGTTTTCCCATGCAATTGACACTTGACGAAAATGTAAGTAACAAACAATGTGTCAAAAAATAGTGTACAAATAGCAAAGTTCAAACGGTAAGGACCTTGCTACATGTACAATATAGTGTATTCTTTAAATTACACTTTGTCACGTGACATTACCCTGTTGGACAGTTCAAATTTCAAATAGCTTTCCCATCAATTGACACTTGACAACAATACAAGTGTTAAACAATGTGTCAAAAATCAGTGTACAAATAGCAAAGTTCAATCGATAAGGACCTTGCTACATGAACATTACGGTGCACACTTTAGTTTACACTTTGCCACTTGACATTATCCTGTTAGACAGTTTAAATTTAGACAATTTTCCCATCCAATTGACATTTGATAGCTATGCGAGTGTCGAACAATGTGTCAAAAATTAGTGTACAAATAGTAAAGTTCAATCCGTATGAGCCTTGCTACATGTACACTACGGTAGACACTTTAGTTTATACTTTGTCACATGACATTACCCTATTGAACAGTTTAAATTTCAAACAGTTTTCCCATCAAATTGACACTTGACAACAATGTAAGTGTCGACCAACGTGTTAAAAATCAGTGTACAAATAGCAAAGTTCAATCGGTCAGAACCTCGCGACATGTACACTATGGTGTACACTTTAGTTTACACTTTGCCAGGTGACATATCCCTGTTGGAGAGTTTAAATTTCAAACACTTTTCCCATCCAATTGACACTTGACAACAATGCAAGTGTCAAAAAACGTGTCGAAAATCAGTGTACAAATAGCAAAGTTCAATCGGTAAGGACCTTCCTACATGTACACTATGGTGTACACTTTAGTTTACACTTCGCCACATGACATTACCTTGTTGGCCATTTTAAATTTCAAATAGTTTTCCCATCCAATTAACACTTTACAATAATGCAAGTGTCAAACAACATGTCAAAAATTAGTGTACAAATAGCAAAGTTCAATCAGTAAGAACCTTGCTACATGTACACTTTAGTTTACACATTGTTATGTGACATTACCCTGTTGGACAGTTTAAATTTCAAACAGTTTTCCTATCCAAGTAACACTTGACAACAATGCTAGTGTCAAACAAAGTGTTAAAAATCAGTGTACAAATAGTAAAGTTCAATTGGTAAGTACCTTGCTATAGGTACACTATGGTAGACACATTAGTTTATACTTTGCCGCGTGACATTACCCTATTAGATAGTTTAAATTTCAAATAGTTTTCTCATCCAATTAACACTTGACAACAATGACGTATCAACCAACGTGTCAATAATCAGTGTACAAATAGCAAAATTCAATCAATAAGGACCTTGCGACATGTACACTAAGGTATACACTTTAGTTTACACTTCGCCACGTGACATTACACTGTTGGGCAGTTTAAATTTCAAACAGTTTTCCCATCCAATTGACACTTGACAACAATGCGAGTGTCAAACAACGTGTCAAAAATCAGTGTACAAATATCAAAGTTCAATCTTTAAGAACCTTACTACATGTACACTATGGTAGACACTTTATTTTATACGTTGCCACATGTCATTACCCTTTTGGACAATTTAAATTTCAAATAGTTTTTCCATCCAATTGAAACTTGACAACAATGCAAGTGTCAACCAACGTGTCAAAAATCAATGTACAAATGGCAAAGTTCAATCGAAAAGAACCTTGCTATATGTACACTATAGTGTACACTTTAGTTTACACTTTGCCACCGACATTACCATGTTAAGCAGTTTAAATTTCAAACAGTTTCCCATCCAATTGACACTTGACCATAATGCAAGTGTCAAAAATCAGTGTGCAAATAGAAAAGTTCAATCGGTAAGGACTTTGCTACATGTACACTATGGTGTACACTTTGCCACGTGACATTACCCTGCTGGACAGTTTAAACTTCAAACAGTTTTCCCCTTCAATTGACACATGACAACAATGCAAGTGTCAAACAACGTGTCAAAAATCAGTGTACAAATAACAAAGTTCAATCGGCATGAACCTTGCTACATGTACACTATGGTAAACTCTTTAGCTTAACCTTTGCCACGTGATATTATCCTATTAGACAGTTTAAATTTCAAGTAGTTTTCCCATCTAATTGACACTTGACAACAATGCAAGTTTCAACCAACATGTCAAAAATCAGTATACAAATAGCAAAGTTCAAACGAAAAAGAGCTTGCTACATGACACTATGGTGTACACTTTAGTTTAAACTTTGCCACGTGGCATTACCGTGTTGGACAATTTAAATTTGAAATAGGTTTCCAATCCAATTGACACTTGATGACAATGCAAGTGACAAACAACGTGTCAAAAAATAGTGTACAAATAGCAAAGTTCAAATAGTAAGGACCTTGCTACATGTACAGTATGGTGTATTCTATAAATTACGCTTTACCACGTAACATTACCCTGTTGGACATTTTAAATTTTGAATAGTTTTCCCATCAATTGACACTTGACAACAATACAAGTGTCAACCAACGTGTAAAAATAGCAAAGTTCAATCAGTAAGGACCTTGTGACATGTACACTATGGTGTACACTTTATTTTACACTTTGCCACGTGACATTACCCTGTTGGACAGTTTAAATTTCAAACAATTTTCCCATCCAATTGACATTTGACAACAATCTAAGTGTCTAACAACGTGTCCAAAATCAGTGTACAAATTGCAAAGTTCAATCAGTTAGAACCTTGCTACATGTACACTATGGTAAACACTTTAGTTTACACTTTGCCACGTGGCATAAACCGGTCGGACAGTTTAAATTTTAAACATTTTTCCCATTCAATTGACCCTTGATAACAATGCAAGTGTCAACCAATGTGTCAAAAATTAGTGTACAAATGACAAAGTTCAGTCGGAATAAACCTTGCTATATGTACACTATGGTGTACACTTTAGTTTACACTTTGCCACATGACATTACCATGTTGAATAGTTTAAATTTCAAACAGTTTTCCAATCCAATTGACACTTGACAACAATGCAAGTGTTAAACAGTGTGTCGAAAATCAGTGTACAAATTACAAAGTTCAATCGGTAAGGAACATATACAGAGAGACATGGATGGCATAGGCCTTGGAAACTGCATGCGAAATGCTGAGGACGATGTCCCTACAGCAAGCAAGTCAATCTCCCACGATTCAGATGTTGTAGCACAGAACACCATGAGATTAGACGCACCTACGACTAGTACAATGAGATCAGATGCTCCCGCTTTTCGCCCGACATTCAGTGCACCACCATCTGAACAGTACTTATCACCAAAGCAGGCTCCTACACACAGGCGAGACCCCTCTCCAACGAGCGAGCCAGACAACGCAGACTACTATGATTCGGAAATGTTTCAAACCAGACGCATGACTCGATCAATGTCTATGTACTACCACCCGAAGATTTACCCTCGGGAATACCCTTGAGTACCTTTCATTAGTTTTTGTTCGTGTCTTGTTTACTGTGATTGCATTTTATCTTCATATATTTGTTACAATTTACATTTGCTGGAGGTCAGGTCCATGCCCCCCTCCTCTATTTGTTTTCCTGCTTTTCATTATATAAAATAAACCACACTAGTGGTATTTGCTTAAAAAAAACACTATGGTGCACATTTTAGTTTACAATTTACCACGTGACATTTCCCTGTTGGACAGTTTAAATTTCAAACAGATCTCCCATCCAATTGACAATTGACATCAATGAAAGTGTCAAACAACTTCTCAAAAATCAGTGTACAAATAGCAAAGTTCTATCGGTACAAACTTTGCTACATGTACACTATGGTGTACACTTTAGTTTACAGTTTGCCACGTGACAATACCTTGTTGGACAGTTTAAATTTTAGACAGTTTTTCCAACGGATTGACACTTGACAACAATGCAAGTGCCAAACAGCGTGTCGAAAATCAGTGTAGAGATAGCAAAATTCAATCAGCAAGGACCTTGATGCATGTAAACTATGGTGTACACTTTAGTTTACACTTTTCCACATCACATTACCCTGTTGGATAGTTTAAATTTTAAATAGTTTTCCCATCCAATTGACACTTGATAATAGTGCAAGTGTCAAACGAGTCAAAAATCAATGTAAAAATAGCAAAGTTCAATCAGTAAAAACCTTGCTACATGACACTGTGGTGTACACTTTAGTTTACACTTTGCCATGTGACATTACCTTGTTGGACAATTTAAATTTCAAACAATTTTCCCATCCAATTGACACTTGACAACAATGCAAGTGTCAAACAATGTGTCAAAAATCAGTGTAAAAATAGTAAAGATCGAACGATAAGAACCTTGCTACATGACACTATGGTGTACACTTTAGTTTACACTTTGCCACGTGACATTACCTTGTTGGACAAGTTAAATCTCAAACAGTTTTCCCATCCAATTGACACTTGTCAAAAATGCAAGTGTCAAACAACGTTTCAAAAATTAGTGTACAAATAGCAAAGTTCGAACGGTAAGGACCTTGCTACATGTACACTAAGGTGTACACTTTAGTTTACACTTTGCCACATGACATTACCATGTTGGACAGTTTAAATTTAAAACAGTTTCCCATCAATTGAAACTTGACAACAATGCAAGTGCCAAATAGCGTATCGAAAATTAATGTACAAGTAGTAAAATTCAATCGGTAAGGACTTGCTGTATGAAAATTTTGGTGTACACTTTAGTTTACACTTTGCCACGTCACATTATCCTGTCGGACAGTTTAAATTTCAAACAGTTTTCCCATTCAATTGACACTTGACAACAATGCAAGTGTCTAACAATGTGTCAAAAATCTGTGTACAAATAGCAAAGTTCAATCGGTATGAACCTTGCTACATGTACACTATGGTAGACACTTTAGCATACACTTTGCCACGTGACATTACCCTATTAGACAGTTTAAATTTCAAGCAATGTCCCCATCCAATTGACACTTGACAACAATATAAGTAACAACCAACGTGTCAAAAACCAATGTAAAAATAGCAAAGTTCAAGCGGAAAGGACCTTGCAACATGTACACTATGGTCTACACTTTAGTTTACAATTTGCAACGTGACATTACCCTGTTGGACAGTTTACATTTCAAACAGTTTTCCTATCCAATTGACACTTGAGACAATGCAAGTGTCAACCAACGTGTCAAAAATCAATGTACAAATGACAAAGCTCAATCGGAAAGAACCTTGCTATATGTACACTATGGTATACACTTTAGTTTACACTTTACCACGTGGCATTACTATGTTGAACAGTTCAAATTTCAAACAATTTTCCCATACAATTAACACTTGACAACAATGTAAGTGTCAAACAATGTGTCAAAAATTAGTGTAAAAATTGCAATGTTCAATCAGTGAAGACCCTGCTACATGTACACTATGGTGTACACTTTAGTTTACACTTTACCACGTGACATTTCCCTTTTGGATAGTTTAAATTTCAAACAATTTTCCTATCCAATTGACACTTGACAGCAATCCAAGTCTCGAACAACGTGTCAAAAATTAGTGTACAAATAGCAAAGTTCTATCCGTATTGGATGGAAAAACTGTTCAAAATTCAAACTGTCCAACAGGATAATGTCACATGGCAAAGTGTAAACTAAGGTGTACATCATAGTGTATATGTAGCAAGTTTCTTACTTATTGAACTTTGCTATTTGTACATTGATTTTTGACACGTTGCTTGAAACTTGCAATCTGGTCAAGTGTCAATTAGATGGGAAAATTGTTTGAAATTTAAACTGTCCAATGGGGTAATGTCACGTGGCAAAGTGTAAACTAGAGTGTACACTATATTGTACGTGTAGCAAGTTTCTAACTGATTGAACTTTGCTAATTGTACACTGATTTTCAGCACGTTGTTTGACACTTGCATTATTGTCAAGTGTCAATTGGCTAGGAAAACTATTTGAAATTTAAACTGTCCAATAGGGCAATGTAACATGGCAAAGTGTAAACCATAGTGTACATGTCACAAGGTCCTTACCGATTGAATTTTGTTATTTGTACACTGATTTTTGATACGTTGTTTGACACTTGCATTGTTGTTAAGTGTCAATTGGTTGAGAAAACTATTTGAAAATTAAACTATCCAACAGGTTAAAGTTAGGTGGTAAAGCGTAAATTAAAGTGTACACCATAGTGTACACGTAGCAAGGTCCTTATCGATTGAACTTTGCTATTTGTACATTGATTTTTGACCCGTTGTTTGACACTTGCATTGTTGTCAAATGTCAATTGAATGGAAAAATTGTTTGAAATTTAAACTGTCCAACAGGATAATGTCACGTGGCAAAGTGTAAACTAAAGTGTACACCATAGTGTACATGTCGCAAGGTCTTTACCGATTGAACTTTGCTATTTGCACACTGATTTTTGACACGTTGGTTGACACTTGCATTGTGCTCAAGTGTCAATTGGATGAGAAAACTATTTGAAATTTAACCTATCTAATAGGGTAATGTCACATGGCAAAGTATAAACTAAAGTGTCTACCATAGTGTACCTGTAGCAAGGCACTTACCGATTGAACTTTGCTATTTGTACACTGATTTTTGACACGTTGTTTGACACTTACATTGTTGTCAAGTGTTGATTGGATGGAAAAACCATTTGAAATTTAAACTTTCCAATGGGGTAATGTCACATGGTAAAGTGTACACTAAACTGTACACCATAGTGTACATGTAGCAAGGTCCTTACCGATTGAACTTTGACATTTGTACACTGATTTCTGACACGTTCCTTGGCCTTGCATTGTTTTCAAGTGTCAATTGGATGTGAAAACTATTTGAAATTTAAACTGTCTAACAGGGTAATGTCACGTGGAAAATAGTAAACTAAAGAGTGTACACTATAGTGTACATGTAGCAAGGTTTGTATCGATAGAACTTTTCTATTTGTACACTGATTTTTGACAAGTTGTTTGACACTTGCATTGCTGTCAAGTGTCTGTTGGATAGAAAAACTGTTTGAAATTTAAACTGTTTAACAGGGAAATATCACGTGGCAAAGTATAAATTAAAGTGTAAACCATAGTGTACATGTAGCAAGGTCCTTACCGATTGAACTTTGCAATTTGTACACTGATTTTTGACACATTGTTTGACACTTGCAATGTTGTCAAGTGTCAATTGGATGGAAAAATTGTTTAAAATTTAAACTGTATATCAAGGTAATGACACGTGGTAAAGTGTAAAGTAAAGTGTACACCATAGTGTATATATAGTAAGGTTCTTTTCGATTGAACTTTGCTATTTGTACACGAATTTTAACACGTTGGTTGACACTTGCGTTGTTGTCAAGTGTCAATTGGACGGGAAAACTGTTTGAAATTTAAACTGTCCAACAGGGTAATGTAACTTGGCAAAGTGTAAACTAAAGTATCTACCATATTGTACATGTAGCAAGGTTCTAACCTATCGAACTTTGCAATTTGTACACAGATTTTGGACACACTGTTTGACACTTGGATTGTTGTGAAGTGTCAATTGGATGGGAAAACTATTTGAAAGTTAAACTATCCAACAGGATAATGTCACGTGGTAAAGTGTAAAACAAAGTGTACACCAGAGTGTACATGTCGCAAGGTACTTACCGATTGAACTTTGCTATTTTTACACTGATTTTTCACACGTTGGTTGACACTTGCATTGTTACAAGTGTCAACTGGATGGGAAGACTGTTTGAAATTTAAACTGTCCAATAGGGTAATGTCACGTGGCAAAGTTTAAACTAAAGTGTCTACCATAATGTACATGTAGCATGGTTCTTACCGATTGAATTTTGCTATTTGTACACTGATTTTTGACACGTTGTTTGACACTTGCATATTTGTCAAGTGTCAATTGAATGGGAAAATTGCTTGAAATTTAAATTGTCCAACAAGATAATGTCACGTGGTAAAGTTTAAACTAAATTGTACACCACAGTATACATGTAGTAAGGTCCTTATCGATTGAACTTTGCTATTTGTACATAGATTTTTGACACTTGCATTGTAGTCAAGTGTCAATTGGATGGGAAAATTGTTCGAAATTTAAACTATCCAATAGGGTAATGTAACGTGCCAAAGTGTAAACTAAAGTGTCTACCATATTATACATGTAGCAAGGTTCTAACCGATCGAACTTTGCAATTTGTATACTGATTTTGGACACGCTGTTTGACACTTGGATTGTTGTGAAGTGTCAATTGGATGGGGAAACTATTTGAAATTTAAACTGTTCAACAGGGTAATGTCATGTGGCAAAGTGCAAAATAAAGTGTACACCATAGTGTACATGTCACAAGGTACTTACCGATTAAACTTTGCTATTTTTACCCTGATTTTTGACACGTCTTTTGGCACTTACATTGTTGTCAAATGTCAATTGGATGGGAAAATTGTTTGAAACTTAAATTGTCCAACAGGGTGTCCCAACAGGGTAACATCACGTGGCAAAGTGTAAACTAAAGTGTACACCATAGTGTACATGTAGCAAGGTTCTTACCGATTGAACTTCGCTATTTGTACACTGATTTTTAACACGTTGTTTAACACTTGCATTGTTGTCAAGTGTTAATTGGATGGGAAAGTTGTTTGAAATTTAAATAGTCCAACAGGGTAATGTCACGAGGCAAAGTGTAAACTAAATTGTACACTATAGTGTACGTGTGGCATGGGTCTTACCGATTGAACTTTACTATTTGTACACTGATTTTTGACACATTGTTTGACGCTTGTATTGTTGCCAAGTGTCAATTGGATGGGAAAATTGTTTGAAATTTAAACTGTCCAACAGGGTAATGTCACGTGGCAAAGTGTAAACTAAATTGTACACCATAGTGTATGCGTAGCATGGTTTTTACCGATTGAACTTTGCTATTTGTACACTGATTTTTGACACGTTGTTTGACGCTTGCAATTTTGTCAAGTGTTAATTGGAAGGTAAAACTATTTGAAATTTAAACTGTCGAACAGGGTAATGACACGTAGTAAAGTGTAGACTAAAGTGTACACCATAGTGTACATGTCGCAAGGTCGTTACCGATTGAACTTTGCTATTTGTATACTGATTTTGACATGTTGTTTGACATTTGTATTGTTGTCAAGTGTCAATTAGATGGGAAAACTATTTGAAATTTAAACTCTCCAATAGGGTAATGTCACGTGGCAAAGTGTAAACTAAAGTGTACACCATAGTGTACATGTCGCAAGGTCCTTACCAATTGAACTTTGCTATTTATACGTTGATTTTTGACACGTTGTTTGATTCTTGCATTGTTGTCAAGGGTCAATTGGATGGGAAACATGTTTGAAATTTAAACTGTCCAACAGGATAATGTCACGTGGTAAAGTGTAAACTAAATTGTACACCATAGTGCACATGTCGCAATGTATCACCCCGACCCGCATGGACGGAAACATCACTCAACCATTGTACCTTAGCCGTAAAGTGAATTCAATATATTTTTAGTAGAAGGTATAAAATTAAAATTTTAGAATTTAATTAAAGAATTTTCTCTTTTTTTTTTATTTAAACAATAATTCCAATTCTAAAAAAAAATTACAAAAATGTTTTTAGAATGGGGTCCATGCATGTAATGAATATTGACGTGAAATTTTGGCAAAACTTAAAAAGTAAGGTTGCTATTCCATTATTTGTCTCAAACAGTAATTGTCAAAAATAAATTTGTTTTCATAGCTATCGACCTTGAAACTTCATCAAATTTTAATGTAAGGTCTCCTTATAATATGACATGGTCAAAAATTAGCTTCCGTCGACATCATATGGGGTATTAAAATATTTTTCAAAACTCAGCAGCAACCCAGTTGAAAGGTAAACCGGTGCAGTTCACTTAAAATGGCATATAAAATTTCACCGACGTCAAAACCACATGATTTCAAATTTATTCAGTAGCTAATCGATGACACTATCAAATCCAATTGGTTTCATCCAAAAATTCCAAGTAACGAGTGAGTTATGAATTTTTGAAAACAAGGGTAGAAGCTGAAAAACAGAGACAGCACTCAGCACAATTTACTTTATGTGACATATAACCTTTTACCGATATTGGATTGACATTATTCCAATTTTATTGAGTATCTAACTTATTAGACTATCCAATCCAATTGGTTTCGTATAAAAATACCAAGTAACGAATGAGTTATGATTTTTTTAAAGATGAGGTAGAAACTGAAATTTCTGAAGAGACATAAAAACTTTTAAGTCGCCAACTTTTTTTTATACGGTGATTTGTAAATTTATTCCTATGATGCATATCTAATTTCAAACATAATTTATTCATAATGAGTTTTCGTAAAATAGATCCACACAATATTCATAGGAATCGAATTTAAAGAAAGTGTAAACATCTCAAAATCAACTAAAGATGTAAATCACCGGCTTCTCCATGACATGTTACATCATCCTTTACCATCATCTACGCCCCAAGGAAAATCCATTCAACTTGTACGAAGGGAATTAACCCATGAGTTTGAAACTCAATAGATATCATCAGTGCAATTCGTTATCAAATTAGAAATTCCGAACTAAAGATTCATACCGTCGCACGTAGATAGATTTCCGACAAAATCCAATTACTATAGCATTATCATAACATGTAGAGCCAGAGAATGATCATTCAAATTGTTGTAGTGCCGAAGCACTGTACCTGAAGGTACCATTTCATTTAAACATTTATAGAAAAATCAGATTTGAAAACGAATGAACACTTCCACCTCTACCTACCTTGAATTTTCTTGGATAAAAGAACAAAACGTATAGAAAGCCTTCCTTCTTCTCACCCTTGTTATTCTTTAAGCTTAACTTGATATGAAATATATATATATATTTTTAGAGAAAATGAGATGAAATTCGGATTTGAAGAGGAGTGTAATGAAAAAGTGACCTTCTACTTCTATAACCTTTCTTTTTAATGAAAAATTAAGTGGGGGAGTTGTATTATCATTAAATTTATTAAATTTAGCCTTTAACTAAGAATCTGAAGAGTCTCTCAGCCATAAAAATAATTCATATGAAGGTTTTATAAAAAACATCTACATAGTAATTTGAACCTGGGTTGCCTATATGAAATATCATGTAGATGACCATTGTGGCAACCCAATTATTCATTAAATCGTTGTAATCAATTTTACTTAAACTTAATATCTTAAATTGCTGGGATTTTAACTAACTTATGACTTGGGCTTTCGTAATCTTACATGGGTTGAGCTTCCATAGGTCGTTTCTAAAATGGTTTAGGCTCGTGGTGCCAGATCATCCCAAAATATTAGCATAATTCCATTTTATTTTTCTCGGCTACTACAACCCTTACACCTTAAATAAAATTTCATCCTCAAAATTTACCTTATGGTTGGACAAAGAGTGTTGGGTATTTATCTTTAACTTCTTCTTCTCTTTCCCAAGTAGCTTCTTCTATTCCATGATTATTCCATTGCACCTTGACCAGTTGAATCTCCTTGTTTTGTAATTTATGTACCTTTCGATCCAGTATCTTGATCGGTAATTCCTCATAAGATAAGTCTTTTTTTACTTCCAAGGATTGGTAGTTGACCACATGATCAGGATCATGCATATACTTTCTGATCATCGATACATGAAACACATTGTGAACTGTCGATAGTTCAGGTGGCAATGCCAATCGATAAGCCACATTTTCAACCCTGTTAAGTATTTCAAAAGGTCTGATATAACGAGGTCGTAGTTTACCTTTCTTGTCGAACCTAAGTACACCCTTTATTGGTGCCACCATTAGAAAAACTTTTCTCTCCAACTTCAAATTTCAAGTCTTTTCTCCTGGTATCTGCATAGCTCTTTTGTCGATCTTGCATGGCCTTTATCCTAGTACGGATCTTATCAATGGCATCAACTGTTCTTTCAATGATCTCTGGTTCCAAAACTCTCTTTTCTCCAACTTCATCCCAATGAACAGGTGATCTGAATTTTCTACCATAGAGAGCTTCATACGGTGCCATTCCAATAGTTGCTTGGAAACTGTTATTATATGCAAATTCTACTAGACGTATATACGATTCCCAACTGCCTCCTAGATCTAGAACACAAGCCCTTAGCATATCTTCCAATGTTTGAATGGTCCTTTAAGATTGACAATCAGATTAAGGGTGATATGCTATACTGAAATTCAATTTCATTCCCATAGCTCCTTGTAAGCTCTTCCGAAACATTGATGTAAATCTCGGATCTCTATCAGATACAATGGACATGGGGACACCATGCAATCTTACAATCTCTCTAATGTACAACTGTGCCTGCTGATCTAGACTGAACGTCATTTTTACTGGAAGAAAATGAACGGACTTTGTTAGACGATCCACTATTACCCATATAGCATTCTGTCCTCTTGCTGACCTTAGAAATCCTACCACAAAGTCCATTGCGATATTCTCCCACTTCCATTCAGGCATGCCTAATGGATTTAATAACTCTGCCGGTCATTGATGTTCCGATTTAACTTGTTGGTATACTATACATTTTGCCACAGATGAACCTATACTTCTTTTCATATTCCTCCACCAAAATGTATTTCAAAGGTCTTGATACATTTTTGTACCACCAAGATGTACGTGTACAGGGTGGAATGAGCCTTCTCCAATATCTCCTTCCTCAAAACTTCATCATTTCGAACCACCGAAGTTGCTAAATGAGTAGTGATTTGTTCTAGTGTGGTAATCACTTCAATTTGCAACCTTTCCAAGTCTTTGATAAACTCCATCGAAATAATAGGTAATGATGCCAACTGTCCCATCGACTTTCTACTTAGAGCATCAGCAACAACATTAGCCTTACCCTGATGATAATGAATAGTGCAATCATAATCTTTCACTAGCTCCAACCATCGTCTCTGTCTCATATTCAATTCCTTCTGTGTGAAGAAATATTTGAGACTCTTATGATCCGTATAAATATCGCACTTCCCTCTATATAAGTAATGGCGCCATATCTTTAATGCATGAACCACTGCCGCAAGTTCTAGATCATATGTCGGGTAGTTTTGCTCATGTTGCTTCAATTGCCTTGAAGCATAGGTAATTACTTTTCCATGCTACATCAGTACACATCCCAAACGTTGCTTGGATGCATCACTATATATAACAAACCCTTCTGAACCTTCAGGTATGGTTAATACAAGTGCTATGATCAATCATTGTTTTAGCTCTTGAAAGCTTTACTCACACTTTTTTGTCCATTGAAACTTTATTCCTTTCCTTATCAATTGTGTCATTGGTCCAGCTATTTTGGAGAATCCCTCTATAAATCTTCGATAGTACTCAGTCAATCCTAGAAAACTTCGAACTTCACCAGCATTAGTTGGTGTCTTCCAATTAGTTATTGCTTCCACCTTTACTGGGTCCACTTCAATTCATTGGGCAATAACTACATGACCAAGAAATCCAACTCGTTCAAGCCAAAATTCGCACTTTTTGAATTTGGTGTATAACTTTTCCTTGCGTAGTATCTCTAACTCTATTCTAAGATGTTCCTCATGTTGATATTTACTCTTGGATTATATCAAAATGTCATCAATGAAGACTATATCAATTTGATCCAAATACTGATGAAATATTCGATTCATTAGATCCATGAAGACTACCGGAGCATTTGCCAATCCGAATGGCATAACTATGAACTTGTAATGTCCATAACGAGTTCTGAAAGCTATCTTAGGTATATCATCTGCCTTAACCTTCAATTGATGATATCTAGATCGTAAATCGATCTTAGAAAATGCCTTAGCCCCTTTCAATTGATCAAACAAATCCTCAATTCTAGGGGACTTATGCCTTCAAAATAACTCAACTACCGAAACCTGAGTTGGAAGAGTAATAGGAGCTGGTGGTGTAGGTGGAGCTGGGTTCTGATTCAGCCTGCCAAGATATTGAACTATAATTGATTTTTTTTTCAAAAACATAAAGGAAAAGATATCACAAGGAAATGGAAATCTAAATTTCTAATCCCTATGAATCTTGCGAATCTTCTTCGGTGGAGCTTCATTTTAAAAGAAGTCTTCTATCTCAGGCCCTGACTCTAGGTCTATCTTAACCTATGGCTCAGGTTCATGCTCAAGATCATTCTCTAAGTCCAACCCAAAGTCATCCTCATGCTCCCATTCGGGATCTTCCTCTGGGTCTAATTTAAACTGAGGTTCGGGCTCGAGCTCAGGCTCAACCTCATTATTGGGTTCAATTACTATCTTCGGTTGGGATTCTAAACTCTCACTCCATCTGTCTAGAAAGGTCTGACAATATATACCAAATTCAATCGTATTTGGGTGCTCTGGATGGTTATCCTTTAGCATCTCATCCCTAACAATGACTCCCATGTTTCCCCACTGAGGTGGAAGTGAATGTATAAGGTTATTCATAGCCTCGATATACGTGATCTCCAGTCCCATAGCTACAGCTGCCATACATCTCTCGTAGATGTCATGTACGTTTTCAACAAGTGGACGAGATGGGTCAGTTACATAGTTCTAATAGGACTGGATGATGGCTCTACGGTTCAACACTGCTATACAAACTGTGGTCTTTCTAGCGGTCTAATAAGTTCTAGCCATGTCTGTCACATAAGTGTCCAATTATGTGTTATCTTCATTAGTGTATCAACTTATACATTATGCTCTTGAGGTTCTAATATGATGGCCAATCATCATTTCTTAATGTATATTTAAACAAAATATAATGTACATAGCATATTTCATTCAAAACATCATAAGCATTGTTCATAGATTCAAGCTTAAATGATTAAAAAAAATAACGCTCGAAAAAATAATGTGGAACATGATATTTTATTCCATACCTTGGGTTCGTCGGATGAGGTCAACTGATAGACGCAAGATGCCATGGAGTGCCTTAAATGTTTCATTTTTTTTATCTCATAAATAAAATACACTAAGTCTATAGAATTGACTAAACTCGTGCTCTGATACCACACTGTAACACCCCGACCCGCATGGACGGAAACGTCACTCAACCATTGTACCTTAGCCGTAAAGTTAGTTTAATATATTTTTAATAGAATGTATAAAGATTAAAATTTTAGAATTACAGTTTTTGTCTCAAACAGTAATTGTCAAAAATAAATTTGTTTTCATAGCTATCGACCTTGAAACTTCATCAAATTTTAATGTAAGGTCTCCTTATAATATGACATAGTCAAAAATTAGCTTCCGTCGACATCATATGGGGTATTGAAATATTTTTCAAAACTCAGCAGCGACCCGATTGAAAGGTAAACCGGTGCAGTTCACTTGAAATGGGATATAAAATTTCACCGACGTCAAAACCACATGATTTCAAATTTATTCAGTAGCTAATCCATGAGACTATCAAATCCAATTGGTTTCATCCAAAAATTTCATGTAACGAGTGAGTTATAAATTTTTGAAAACAAGGGTAGAAGCTGAAAAACAGAGACAGCACTCAGCATAGTTTACTTTATGTGACATACAACCTTTTACTGATATTGGATTGACATGATTCCAATTTTATTCAGTATCTAACTTATTAGTTTATCCAATCCAATTGGTTTCGTATAAAAATACCATGTAACGAAAGAGTTATGTTTTTTTTAAAGATGAGTCAGAAATTGAAATTTCTGAAGAGACATCAAAACTTTAAGTCGCTAACTTTTTTTTATACGGTGATTTGTATATTTATTCCTATGACGCATATCTATTGTCAAACATAATTTATTCATAATGGGTGTTCGTAAAATAGGTCCACACAATATTCATAGGAATCGAATTTAAAGAAAGTGTAAACATCTCAAAATCAACTAAAGATGTAAATCACCGGCTTCTCCATGACATGTTGCATCATCCTTTACCATCATCTATGCCCCAAGGAAAATCCATTCAACCTATATGAAGGGAATTAACCCATAAGTTTGAAACTCAATAGATATCATCGGTGCAATTTTTTATCAAATTAAAAATTTCGAATTATAGATTCATACCGTCGCACGTAGATGGATTTCTGGTAAAATCCAATTACTATAGCATTATCATAACGCATAGAGCCGGAGAATTATCATTCAAACTGTTGTAGTGCCGAACCACCGTACCCGAAGGTACCATTTCATTTAAACTTTTATCGAAAAATCAGATTTGAAAACGAATAAACACTTGCACCTCTACCTACCTTGAATTTTCTTGGATAAAAGAACAAAATGTATAGAAAGCCTTCCTTCTTCTCACCCTTGTTATTCTTTAAGCTTAACTTGATATGAAATATATTTTTTTTTGAGAGAAAATGAGATGAAATTCGAATTTGAAGAGGAGTGTAATGAAAAAGTGGAGGAGTTGTATTATCATTAAATTTATTAAATTTAGCCTTTAACTAAGAATTTGAAGTGTCTCTAAGCCATAAAAATAATTCATATGAAAGTGTTATAAAAAACATCTGCATGCTGATTCGAACTTGGGTTGCCTATATGAAATACCATGTAGATGACCATTGTGGCAACCCAGTTATTCATTAAATTTTTGTAATCAATTTTACTTAAACTTAATCTCTTAAATTGTTGGGCTTTTAACTAACTTAGGACTTGGGCTTTTGTAATCTTACATGGGTTGAGCTTCCATAGGTCGTTTCTAAAATGGGTTAGGCTCGTGGTGCTAGATAATCACAAAATATTAGTATAATTTCATTTTATTTTTCTCGGCTACTACACTCAAGGTCCTTACCGATTGAACTTTGTTATTTGTACAATGATTTTTGACAGGTTGTTTGACACTTGTATTGTTGTCAAGTGTCAATTGGATGGGAAACCTGTTTGAAATTTAAACTGTCCAACAGGATAATGCCATGTGGTAAAGTATAAACAAAAGTGTACACCATAGTGTACATGTAGCAATGTCCTTATTGATTAAACTTTTCTATTTCTACACTGATTTTTGACACGTTATTTGACACCTGCATTGTTTTAAAGTGTCAATTGGATAGGAAAACTGTTTGAAATTTAAACTATCCAAAAGGGTAATGTCACGTGGCAAAGTGTAAACTAAAGTGTACACCATAGTGTACATGCAGCAAGTTTTTTACCGATTGAACTTTGCTATTTGTAAACTTATTTTTGACACGTTGTTTGACACTTGCAATACTGTCAAGTGCTAATTGGATGGAAAAAATGTTTGAAATTTAAAATGTCCAACAGGGTAATGTCATGTGGCAAAGTGTAAACCAAAGTGTACACCATAGTGTACGTGTAGTAAGTTTCTAACCGATTGAACTTTGCTATTTCTGCACTAATTTTTGACATGTTGTTTGAACTTACATTCTTGTCAAATGTCAATTGGATGGGAAATTTGTTTGAAATTTAAACTGTCCAGATGGGTAACGTCACGTGGGAAAGTGTAAACTAAAGTGTACACCATAGTGTACATGTCGCAAAGCCCTTACCGATTGAACTTTACTATTTGTACACTGAATTTTGACACGTTGTTTGACACATGCATTGTTGTCAAGTGTCAGTTGGATGGGAAACTTGTTGGATGGCAAAGCATAAACTAAAGTTTATACCATAGTGTACATGTCGTAAGGTTCTTACCGATTGAACTTTGCTATTTGTGCACTGATTTTTGACACGTTGTTTGACACTTGCAATGTTACCAAGTGTCAATTGGATGGAAAAACTATTAGAAATTTAAACTGTCCAGCAGGGTAATGTCACGTGGCAAAGCGTAAACTAAAGTGTACATGTCGCAAGGTCCTTACCGATTGAACTTTGCTAATTGTACGCTGATTTTTGACACGTTGTTTGACACTTTCATTGTTGTCAAGTGTCAATTGGATGGGAAAACTATTTGAAATTTAAACTATCCAACAGGGTAATGTCACATGGCAAAGTATAAACTAAAGTGTGCACCATAGTGTACATGTCGTAATGTCCTTACCGATTGAACTTTGCAATTTGTGCAATGATTTTTAACACGTTGTTTGACACTTGCATTGCTGTCAAGTGTCAATTGGATATGAAAATTGTTTGAAATTTAAACTGTCCAATAGGGTAATACCACGTGGCAAAGTGTAAACTAAAGTGTACACCACAGTGTACACATACCAAAGTCCTTATCGATTGAACTTTGCTATTTGTACAGTGATTTTTGACATGTTGTTTGACGCTTGCATTTTTGTCAAATGTTAATTGGATGGTAAAACTGTTTGAAATTTAAACTGTCTAACCGGGTAATGTCACGTGGTAAAGTGTAGACTAAATTGTACACCATAGCGTACGTATAGCAAGGTCCTTATCGATTGAACTTTGCTATTTGTACAATGATTTTTGACACGTTGTTTGACACTTACATTGTTGTCAAGTATCAATTGGATGGTAAAACTATTTGAAATTTAAACTGTCCAATAGAATAATACCACATGGCAAAGTGTAAACTGAAGTGTACGCCATAGTTTACATGTCACAAGGTCCTTTTCGATTGAACTTTACTATTTGTACACTTAAGTTTTACACGTTGTCTGACACTTGCATTGTTGTCAAGTGTCAATTGGATGGGAAGCTTGTTTGAAATTTAAACTGTCCAGTGGTGTAATGTCACGTGGCAAAGTGTAAACTAAAGTGTATATCATAGTATACATGTCGCAGGGTTCTTATCGATTGAACATTGCTATTTGTACACTGATTTTTGACACGTTGTCTGACACTTGCGATGTTGTCAAGTGTCAATTGGATGGGAAAACTATTTGAAATTTAAACTGTCCAGCAGGGTAATGTCACGTGCCAAAGTGTGAACTAAATTGTACACCATAGTGCACGCATAGCAAGGTTCTTACCGATTGAACTTTGCTATTTGTGCACTAATTTTTGACACGTTGTTTGACACTTGCAATTTTGCCAAGTGTCAATTGGATGGGAAAACTATTAGAAATTTAAACTGTCCAGTAGGGTAATGTCACTTGGCAAAGCGTAAACTAAAGTGTACAACATAGTGTATATGTCGCAAGATCCTTACCGATTGAACTTTTCTATTTGTACGTTGATTATGACACGTTGTTTGACACTTGCATTGTTGTCAAGTGTCAAATGGATGGGAAAACTACTTGAAATTTAATATGTCCAATAGGGTAATGACATGTGGCAAAGTGTAAACTAAAGTGTTCACCATAGTGTACATGTCGTAAGGTCCTTACCGATTGAACTTTGCTATTTGTACACTGATTTTTGACACATTGTTTGACACTTGCATTCTTGTCAAGTGTAAATTGGATGGAAAAACTATTTGAAATTTAAAATATCCAAAAGGGTAATGTCACGTGGCGAAGTGCGAACTAATGTGTACACCCTAGTGTACAAGTAGCAAGTTTCTTATCGATTGAACTTTGCTATTTGTACATTGATATTTGACACGTTGTTTGATGCTTGCAATGTTGTCAAGTGTGAATTGTATGGGAAAATTGTTTGAAATTTAAACTGTCCTGCAAGGTAATGTCACGTGGCAAAATGTAAACTAAAGTGTACAAGATAGTGTACATGTCGCAAGGTCCTTACCGACTGAACTTTGCTACTTGTACGCTGATTTTTGACACGTTGTTTGACACTTGCAATGTTCTCAAGTGTTAATTGAATGGGAAAAGTTTTTGAAATTTAAACTGTCTAACAGGGTAATGTCATATGGCAAAGTGTAAACTAAAGTGTCTAACACAGTGTACATGTAGGAAGGTTCTTACCAATTAAACTTTGCTATTGGTACACTGATTTTGTACCCGTTGTTTGGCACTTGCATTGTTGCCAAGTGACAATTGGATGGGAAAACTCTTTGAAATTTAAACTGTCCGATGGCGTAATGCCACGTGGCTAAGACTAAACTAAAGTGTACACCACAGTGTACAAGTTACAATGTTCTTACCGATTGAACTTTGATATTTGTACACTGATTTTTGACACATTGTTTGACACTTGCATTGTTATCAAGTGTCAATTAAATGGAAAAATTGTTTGAAATTAGAATTGTCCAACGGGGTAATGTCACGAGGCAAAGTGTACACCATAGTGTACATGTAGTAAGGTTCTTACCGATTCAACTTTGCTATTTGTACACTGATTTTTGACACGTTGTTTGACACTTGCATTGTTGTCAGGTGTAAATTATATGGAAAAACTGTTTGAAATTTAAACTATCCAACAGGGTAATGTCACGTGGCAAAGTGTAAACTAAAGTGTACACCATAGTGTACATGTAGCAAGTTTTTACTGATTGGACTTTGCTAATTGTACTTTGATTCTTGACACATTGTTTGACACTTGCATTGTTGTTAAGTGTCAATTGCATGTGAAAACTATTTGAAATTTAAACTTTCCAACAGGCTAATATCACATGGCAAAGTGTAAACTAAAGTGTACACCATAGTGTACATGTAGCAAGGTCCTTACCGATTGAACTTTGCTATTTGTACACTGATTTTTGACGCGTTGTTTGACACTTACATTGTTGTCAAGTGTCAATTGGATGGGAAAAATATTCAAAATTTAAGCTGTCCAACAGGGTAATGTCACGTGGCAAAGTGTAAACTAAAGTGTACGCCATAATGTACATGTAGCAAAGTTCTTACCGATTGAACTTTTCAATTTGTATACTGATTTTTGTCACGTTGTTTGACACTTGCATTCTTGTCAAAAGTTAATTGGGTGGGAAAACTATTTTAAATTTAAATTGTCCAATAGGGTAATGTCACGTGGCAAAGTGTAAACTTAAGTTTACACCATAGCGTACATGTAGCAAGTTTCTTACCGATTGAACTTTACTATTTTTACACTGATTTTTAACACGTTGTTTGGCACTTGCATTACTGTCTAGTGCCAATTGGATGGGAAAACTGTTCGAAATTTAAAATGTCCAATAGGGTAATGTCATGTGGAAAAGTGTAAACTAAAGTGTACACCATAGTGTACATGTAGCAAGTTTCCAACCGATTGAACTTTGCTATTTCTACACTGATTTTTGACACGTTGTTTGAACTTGCATTCTTGTCAAATGTCAATTGGATGGGAAAACTGTTTGAAATTTAAACTGTCCAGCAGCGTAATGTCACGTGGTAAAGTGTAAAATAAAGTGTACACCATAGTGTACCCGTCGCAAGGTCCTTACCGATTGAACTTTGCTATCTGTACGCTGAATTTTAACACGTTGTTTGACACTTTCATTGTTGTCAAGTATCAATTGGATGGGAAACTTGTTTGAAATTTAAACTGTTTAGCAGTGTAATGTCATGTGGTAAAGTGTAAACTAAAGTGTACACCATAGTGTACATGTCGCAGGGTTCTTACAGATTGAACTTTGTTATTTGTACACTGATTTTTGTCACGTTGTTTGATACTTGTAATGTTGTCAAATGTCAATTAGATGGGAAAACTGTTCGAAATTTAAACTGTCCAGCAAGGTAATGTCATGTGGCAAAGTGTAAACTAAATTGTACACCATGGTATACACGCAGCATGATTTTTACCGATTGAACTTTGCTATATGTACACTAATTTTTGACACATTGTTTGACGCTTGCGTTATTGTCAAGTGTCAATTGGATGGTAAAACTGTTTGAAATTTGAACTATCTAACAGGGTAATGTCTCGTGGCAAAGAGTAAACTTTCTATACACTATAGCGTACAAGTAGCAAGGTTTTTACCAATTGAACTTTGCTATTTGTACATTGATTTTTGACATGTTGTTCGACACTTGCATTGTTGTGAAGTCTCCATTGGATGGGAAAACTATTTAAAATTTAAACAGTCCAACAGGGTAATGTCATGTACCGAAGTTTAAACCGAATTGTACACCATAATGTAAGCGTAGCTTGGTTTTTACCAATTGAACTTTGCTATTTGTACATTGATTTTTGACACGTTGGTTGATACTTGCATTGTTGTCAAGTGTCAATTGATAGGAAAACTATTTGAAATTTAAACTGTCCAACAGGGTAATGTCACGTGGCAAAGTTTAAACCAAAGTATATACCATAGTGTACATATAGCAAGGTCCTTATCGATTGAACTTTGCTATTAGTACACTTATTTTTGACACGTCGTTTGACACTAGCAATGTTGTCAAGTGTCTATTGGATGGAAAACTGTTTCAAATTTAAAATGTCCAATAGGGTAATGTCAAGTGGCAAACTATAAACTAAAGTATACACCATAGTGTGCATGTACCAAGATTCTTACCGATTGAACTTTACCATTTGTACACTATTTTTGACACGTTGGTTGACACTTGCATTGTTGTCAAGAGTCAATTGATGGGGAAACTATTTGAAATTTAAACTGTCGAATAGGGTAATTTCACGTGGCAAAGTGTAAACTAAAGTGTACACCATAGTGTACATGTTGCAAGGTCCTTACCGATTGAACTTTGCTATTTGTACGCTGATTTTTAACACTTAGTTTGGCACTGGCATTGTTGTCAAGTTTCAAATGGATGATAAACAATTTGAAATTTAAACTGTCCAATAGGGTATTGTCACGTGGCAAAGTGTAAACTAAAGTGTACACCATGGTGTACATGTAGAAAGTTCCTTACCGACTGAACTTTGCTATTTGTACACTGATTTTTGAAACTTGCATTGTTGTCAAATGACAATTGGATGAGAAAACTATTTGAAATTTAAATTGTCCAACAGGGTTATATCACGTGGCATAGTGTAAACTATACTGTACACCATAGTGTACATGTAGCAAGGTCCTTATCGATTGAACTTTGCTATTTGTACATTGATTTTCGATACGTTATTTGACACGTGCATTGTTGTCAAGCGTCAATTGGATGGGAAAACTGTTTGAAATTTAAATTTTGCATCTGGATAATGTCGCGTGGCAATGTGTAAACAAAAGTGTACACCATAGTGTACATGTAGCAATGTCCTTATCGATTGAACTTTGCTATTTGTATACTGATTTTTTACACGTTGTTTAACACTTATATTATTGTTAAGTGTCAATTGGATGGAAAAGCTATTTGAAATTTAAATTGTCCAATTGGGTAATGTCACGTGGCTAAGTGTAAATAAAAGTGTACACCATAGTGTACACGTATAATTTTTTTACCGATTGAACTTTGCTATTAGTACACTGATTTTTGAAACGTTGTTTTAGACTTGCATTGTTGTCAATTGTCAATTGGATGGAAAAACTGTTTGAAATTTAAAATGTCCAACAGGGTAGTGTCAAGTGGCAAAGTGTAAACTAAAGTGTACACCATAGTGTACATGTAACAAGTTTCTAACCGATTAAACTTTGCTATTTCTACACTGATTTTGTCACGTTGTTTCAACTTGCAATCTTGTCAAATGTCAATTGGATGGGAAAAATGTTTGAAATTTAAACTGTCCAGCCGGGTAATGTCATGTGGTAAAGTGTAAACTATAGTGTACGCCATAGTATACATGTCGCAAGGTCCTTACCGATTGAACTTTGTTATTTGTACACGGAATTTTGACACGTTGTTTGACACTTGCACCGTTGTCAAATGTCAATTGGAAGGAAAACTTGTTTGAAATTTAAACTGTTCAGTAGTGTAATGTCACATGGCAGAGTGTAAACTAAAGTGTACCTCATAGTATACATGTCGTAGGGTTCTTACCTATTGAACTTTGCTATTTGCACACTGATTTTTGACGCATTGTTTGACACTTGCAATGATGTCAAGTGTCTATTGAATGGGAAAATTGTTTGAAATTTAAACTGTCCAGCAGGGTAATGTCACGTGGAAACGTGTAAACTAAATTGTATACCATAGTGTACATGTAGAAAGTTTCTTACCGATTGAACTTTCCTATTTGTACGCTAATTTTTGACACGTTGTTTGACACTTGCATTGCTGTCAAGTGTCAATTACACGGGAAAGCTGTTTGAAATTTAAACTGTCTAGCAGGGTAATGTCACATGGCAATGTGTAAACTAAAGTGTACACCATAGTGTACACGTAGCAAGGTCCTTACTGGTAGAACTTTGCTATTTTTACACTGATTTTTGACACGTTGTTTGACACTTGCAATGTTGTCAAGTGTCAATTGGATGGGAAAACTGCTTGAAATTTAAACTGTCCAACAGGGTAATGCCACGTGACAAAGTGTAAACTAAAGTGTACACCACAGTGTACATGTATTAAGGTCATTATCGATTGAATTTTGCTATTTGTACCCTAATTTTTGACACGTTGTTTGACACTTGCATTATTGTCAAGTGTCAATTGGATGGGAAAACTGTTTGAAATTTATAATATCCAAAATGGTAATGTCACGTAGCGAAGTGTAAACTAAAGTGTACATGTAGCAAGTTTCTTAACGATTGAATTTTGCTATTTGTATACTGATTTTTGACACGTTGTTTGACACTTGCATTATTGTCAAGTGCCAATTAGATGGAAAACTGTTTGAAATTTAAACTATCCAGCAGGGTATTGTAACATGGCAATGTGTAAAATAAAGTGTCTACCATAGTGTACATGTAGCAAGGTTCTTAGCAATTAAACTTTGTTATTTGTACACTGATTTTGGATCCGTTGTTTGACACTTGTATTGTTGTCAAGTGCCAATTTGATGGAAAAACTATTTGAAATTTAAACTGTCCAGCAGGGTATTGTAATGTGGCAAAGTGTAAACTAAAGTGTCTACCATAGTGTACATGTAGTAAGGTTCTTACCGATTAAACTTTGCTATTTGTACACTGATTTTGGACCCGTTGTTTGACACTTGCATTGTTGTCAAGTGACAATTGGACGGGAAAACTGCTTAAAATTTAAACTATCCAACGGGGTCATGTCACATGGCAAAGTGCAAACTAAAGTGTACACCACAGTGTAAAAGTCGCAATGTTCTTACCGATTGAACTTTGCTATTTGTACACTGATTTTTGACCCGTTGTTTGAAACTTGTATTGCTGTCAAGTGTCAATTGCATGGAAAAATTGTTTGAAATTTAAACTGTCCAGAAGGGCAATGTCACATGGCAAACTATAAACTAAAGTGTGCACCATAGTGTACATGTAGCAAGGTACTTACCTATTGAACTTTGCTACTTGTACACTAATTTTCGACACATTGTTTGACACTTACATCGTTGTCAAGTGTCAATGGCATTGGAAAACTATTTGAAATTTAAACTATCCAACAGGGTAATGTTACGTGGCAAAGTGTAAACTAAAGTGTACACCATAGTGTACATGTAGCAAGGTCCTTACCGATTGAACTTTGTTATTTGTACACTGATTTTTGATACGTTGTTTGAACTTGCATTCTTATCAAGTGTCAATTGGATGGGAAAACTATTTGAAATTTAAACTGTCTAGCAGGGCAATGTCACGTGGCATAGAGTAAACTAAAGTGTACACCATAGTGTACATGTCGCAAGGTCCTTATCGATTGAACTTTGCTATTTGTACACTGATTTTTGACAGGTTATTTGACACTAGCAATGTTGTCAAGTGTCAATTGGATGGAAAACTTGTTTGAAATTTAAAATGTCCTGCAGTGTAATGTCACATGACAAAGTGTAAACTAAAGTGTACACCATAGTGTACTTGTCGCATGGTTCTTATCGATTAAACTTTGCTATTTGTGCACTGATTTTTTACACATTGTTTAACACTTGCAATGTTGTCAAGTGTCAATTGGATGGGAAAAATATTTGAAATTTAAACTGTCTAACAGGGTAATGTCACATGGCAAAGTGTAAACTAAAGTGTACACCATAGTGTACATGTAGCAAGGTTCTTACCGATTGAACTTTACTATTTGTACACTGATTTTTGACACGTTGTTTGACACTTGCATTGCTGTCAAATGTCAATTAGATGGAAAAACTATTTGAAATTTAAACTGTCTAATAGGGTAATGTCGCGTGGCAATGAGTAAAGTAAAGTGTACACTAGCAAGGTCTTTACTGATCGAACTTTGCCATTTGTACACTGATTTTTGACACGTTGTTTGACACTTACATTATTGTCAAATGTCAATTGGATGGAAAAACTATTTGAAATTTAAAATGTCCAACAGGGTAATGTCACGTGACAAACTGTAAACTAAAGTGTACATAGTGTACATGTAGCAAGGTCGTTATCGATTGAACTTTGCTATTTGTACATTGAATTTTGACACGTTGTTTGACACTTGCATTGGTGTCAAGTGTCAATTGGATGGGAAAAATGTTTGAAATTTAAACTATCGAAAAGGTAATGTCACGTGGCAAAGTGTGAACTAAAGTGTACACCATTGTGTACATGTAGCAAGTTTCTTACCGATTGAACTTTGCTATTAGTAAACTGATTTTTGACATGCTATTTGACACTAACATTATTGTCAAGTGCCAATTGCATGGGAAAATTGTTTGAAATTTAAAATGTCCAACAAGGTAATGTCATGTGGTAAAGTGTAAACTAAAGTGAACACCATTGTATACATGTAGCAAGTTTCTGACCGTTTGAAGTTTGCTATTTCTACACTGATTTTTGACACGTTGTTTGAACTTGCATTCTTATCAAGTGTCAATTGGATGGGAAAACTATTTTAAATTTAAACTGTCCAGCCGGGCAATGTCACGTGGCATAGTGTAAACTAAAGTGTACACCATAGTGTACATGTTGCAAGGTCTTTATGGATTGAACTTTACTATTTGTACACTGATTTTTGACATGTTATTTTACATTTTTGTCAAGTGCCAATTGGATGGGAAACTTGTTTGAAACTTAAACCGTCCAACAGTGTAATGTCACGTGGCAAATAGCAAAGTTCATAGTATACATGTCGTAGGGTTCTTACCGATTGAACTTTGCTATTTCTACACTGATTTTTGACATGTTGTTTGACACTTACATTCTAGTCAAGTGTCAATTGGATAGGAAAACTGTTTGAAATTTAAACTTTCCAGCAGGGTAATGTAATGTGGCAAAGTGGAAACTAAAGTGCACACCATAGTGTAAATGTAGCATGGTCCTTGCCGATTTAACTTTGCCATTTGTACACGAATTTTTAAGACGTTGTTTGACACTTGCGTTGTCATCACGTGTCAATTGGATGAGAAAATTGTTCAAAATTTAAACTGTCCAATAGGGTAATGTCACGTGGCAAAGTGTAAACTAAAGTGTAAGCCATAGTGTACATGTAGCAAGGTCCTTACCGATTGAACTTTCTTATTTGTACGCCAATTTTTAACACGTTGTTTGACACTTGCGTTGTCATCAGGTGTCAATTGGATGGGAAAACTGTTCAAAATTTAAACTATCCAAAAGGGTAATGTCACATGGCAAAGTGTAAACTAAAGTGTACACCATAGTGTACATGTAGCAATGTTCTTACCGATTAAACTTTACTATTTGTTCACTGATTTTTGACACTTTTTTAACACTTGCATTGTTGTCAAGTGTTAGTTGGATGGAAAAATTATTTGAAATTTAAACTGTCTAACAGGGTAATGTCACATGGCAAAGTGTATACTAAAGTGTACACCATAGTGAACATGTAGCAAGGTTCTTACCGATTGAACTTTACTGTTTGCACACTGATTTTGGACATGATGTTGGACACTTCATTGCTGTTAAATGTCAATTGGATGGAAAAACTGTTTGAAATTTAAACTGTCTAATAGGGTAATGTCACGTAGCAATGTGTAAACTAAAGTATACACCATAGTGTACATGTAGCAAGGTTCTTACCAATCTAACTTTGTTGTTTGTACCTTATTTTGGACACGTTGTTTGACGCTTACATTGTTGTCAAGTGTCAATTGGATGGGAAAATTGTTTGAAATTTAAACTGTCCAACAGAGTAATGTCACATGGTAAAGTGTACACCATAGTGCACGTGTAGCAAGTTCCTTACCGATTGAACTTTACTATTTGTATGCTCATTTCCAACACGTTGTTTGACAGTTGCATTATTTTCAAGTGTCAATTGGATGGAAAAATTGTTTGAAATTTAAACTATCCTACAGGGTAATATCACGTGGTAAAGTGTAAATTAAAGTGTACATGTAGCAAGGTTTATACCAATTGAACTTTGCTACTTATACACTAATTTTTGACACGTTGTTTGACACTTGTGTTGCTGTCAAGTGTTAATTGGATGGAAAACTATTTCAAATTTATACTATCCAGCAGAGTTATGTTATGAGGCAAAGGGTAAACTAAAGTGTACACCATAGTGTACATGTCGCAAGGTTCTTACCGATTGAACTTTGCTGTTTATACACATATTTTTAACACGTTGTTTGACACTTGCATTATTGTCACCTGTCAATTGGATGGGCAAATTGTTTGAAATTTAAACTGTCCAGCAGGGTAATGTCACGTGGCATAGTGTAAACTACAAAGTATATACTATAGTGTACATGTTGTAAGGTCCTTAACGATTGAACTTCGCTATTTGTAAACTGAATTTTAACACGTTGTTTGATACTCGCATTGTTGTCAACTGTCAATTGGATGGGAAACTTGTCTAAAATTTAAACTATCCAGTATTGTAATGTCACGTGGCAAAGTGTAAACTAAAGTATACACCATAGTGTATATGTCGCAGGTTCTTACCGATTGAACTTTGCTATTTGTACACAGATTTTTGACACGTTGTTTGACACTTGCATTCTTGTCAAGTGTCAATTGGATAGGAAAACTGCTCGAAATTTAAACTTTCCAGCAGGGTAATGTAATGTGGCAAAGTGGAAACTAAAGTGCACACCATAGTGTACATGTAGCATGGTCCTTGCCGATTGAACTTTGCCATTTGTACACGAATTTTTAACACGTTGTTTGACACTTGCATTATCGTCAGGTGTCAATTGGATGGAAAAAATGTTCAAAATTTAAACTGTCCAATGGGGTAATGTCACGTGGCAAAGTGTAAACTAAAGTGTACGCCATAGTGTACATGTGGCAAGGTTCTTACCGATTGAACTTTGCTATTTGTACAATGATTTTGGACACGTTATTGGACACTTGCATTGTTGTCAAGTGTAAATTGGATGGAAAAATTGTTTGAAATTTAAACTGTCCAATAGGATAATGTCACGGGGCAAAGTGTAAACTAAAGTGTACGCAATAATGTACATGTATCAAGGTTCTTACCGATTGAACTTTGCTATTTGTACACTGATTTTTGACACATTTTTGACACTTGCATTGTTGTCAAATGTCAATTGGATGGAAAAATTGTTTGAAATTTAAGCTGTCTAATAGGGTAATGTCACGTGGCAAAGTGTATACTAAAGTGTACACCATAGTGTACATGTAGCAAGCTTCTTACCGATTGAACTTTACTATTTGTACACTGATTTTGGACACGTTGTTTGACATTTGCGTTGCTCTCAAATGTCAATTGGATGGGAAAACTGTTTGAAATTTAAACTGTCTAATAGGGTAATGTCACGTGGGAATGTGTAAACTAAAGTGTACACCGTAGTGTACAAGTAGCAAGGTTTTTATCGATCTAACATTGTTATTTGTACCTGGTTTTGGACACGTTGTTTGACACTTGCATTGTTGTCAAGTGTCAATTAAATGGGTAAATTGTTTGAAATTTAAACTGTCCAGCAGGGTAATGTCACGTGGTAAAGTGTAAACTACAAAGTATACACCATAGTGTACATGTTGTAAGGTCTTTATCGATTGAACTTCGCTATTTGTAAACTGAATTTTAACACGTTGTTTGATACTCGCATTGTTGTCAACTGTCAATTGGATGGGAAACTTGTCTAAAATTTAAACTGTCCAGTATTTTAATGTCACGTGGCAAAGTGTAAACTAAAGTGTACACCATAGTGTATATGTCGCAGGTTCTTACCGATTGAACTTTGCTAATTGTACACTGATTTTGGACACATTGTTTGACACTTGCATTCTTGTCAAGTGTCAATTGGATAGGAAAATTGTTCGAAATTTAAACATTCCAGTAGGGTAATGTAATGTGGCAAAGTGGAAACTAAAGTGCACACCATAGTGTAAATGTAGCATGGTCCTTGCCGATTGGACTTTGCCATTTGTACACGAATTTTTAACACGTTGTTTGACACTTGTGTTATCGTCAGGTGTCAATTGGATGGGAAAAATGTTCAAAATTTAAACTGTCCAACAGGGTAATGTCACGTGTCAAAGTGTAAACTAAAGTGTAAGCCATAGTGTACATGTAGCAAGGTTCTTACCGATTGAACTTTACTATTTGTACAATGATTTTGGACACGTTGTTGGACACTTGCATTGTTGTCAAGTGTAAATTGGATGAAAAAATTGTTTGAAATTTAAACTGTCTAATAGGATAATGTCACGGGGTAAAGTGTAAACTAAAGTGTACGCAATAATGTACATGTATCAAGGTTCTTACCGATTGAACTGTGCTATTTGTACACTGATTTTTTACACATTTTTGACACTTGCATTGTTGTCAAATATCAATTGGATGGAAAAATTGTTTGAAATTTGAACTGTCTAATAGGGTAATGTCACGTGGCAAAGTGTATACTAAAGTGTACACCATAGTGTACATGTAGCAAGGTTCTTACCGATTGAACTTTACTATTTGTACACTAATTTTGGACACGTTGTTTGACATTTGCGTTGCTCTCAAATGTCAATTGGATGGGAAAACTGTTTGAAATTTAAACTGTCTAATAGGGTAGTGTCACCTGGCAATGAGTAAACTAAAGTGTACACCATAGTGTACATGTAGCAAGGTTCTTACCGATCTAACATTGTTATTTGTACCTGGTTTTGGACACGTTGTTTGACACTTGTATTGTTGTCAAGTGTAATTAAATGGGTAAATTGTTTGAAATTTAAACTGTCCAGTAGGGTAATGTCACGTGGCAAAGTGTAAACTACAAAGTATACACCATAGTGTACATGTTGTAAGGTCCTTATCGATTGAACTTCGCTATTTGTAAACTGAATTTTAACACGTTGTTTGACACTCGTATTGTTGTCAACTGTCAATTGGATGGGAAACTTGTTTGAAATTTAAACTGTCCAACAGCGTAATATCATGTGGTAAAGTGTAAACTAAAGTGTACATGTGGCAAGGTTCATAACGATTGAACTTTGCTACCTATACACTTATTTTTGACACATTGTTTGACACTTGCGTTGTTGTCAAGTATCAATTGGATGGAAAACCTGTTTGAAACTTTTACTGTCCAACAAGGTTATGTTACGAGGTAAAGGGTACACTAAAGTGTACACCAGAGTGTATATGTCGCAAGGTTCTTACCGATTAACTTTGCTATTTTTACACTGATTTTTGACACGTTGTTTGACACTTACATTGTTGTCAAGTGTCAATTGGATGGGTAAATTGTTTGAAATTTAAACTGTCCAATAGGGTAATGTCACGTGGCAAAGTGTAAACTAAAAAGTGTACACTATAGAGTACATGTAGCAAGGTTCTTACCGATTCAACTTTCCTATTTGTATACTAATTTTTAATTCGTTGTTTGACGCTTGTATTTTTGTCAAGTGCCAATTGGATGGAAAATCTATTCGAAATTTAAACTGTCCAACAGGGTAATGTCACGTGGCAAAGTGTAAACTATAGTGTACCCCATAGTGTACATGCAGCAAGGTTCTTACCGATTGAACTTTGCTATTTTTACACTGATTTTTAACACATTGTTTGACACTTGCATTGTTGTCAAGTGTAAATTGGATGGGAGAACTATTTGAAATTTAAACTGTCCAATAGGATAATGTCACATGACAAGGTGTAAACTAAAGTGTACACCATAGTGTACATGTAGCAAGGTTCTTACTGATCTAACTTTGTTATTTGTACCTAATTTTGGATACGTTGCTTGATGCTTGCATTGTTGTCAAGTTTCAATTGGATGGGAAACTGTTTGAAATTTAAACTATCCAACAGGGGAATGTCATGTGGTAAAGTGTACACCATAGTGCACGTGTAGCAAGTTCCTTATCGATTGAACTTTGATATTTGTACTTTTATTTCCAACACGTTGTTTGACAGTTGCATTATTTTCAAGTGTCAATTGGATGGGAAAATTGTTTGAAATTTAAACTATCCTACAAGGTAATATCACGTGGTAAAGTGTAAACTAAGGTGTACATGTAGCAAGGTTTATACCGATTGAACTTTGCTGCCTATACACTGATTTTTGACATGTTGTTTGACACTTACGTTGTTGTCAAGTGTCAATTGGATGGAAAAATTATTTCAAATTTATACTATCCAACAGGGTTATGTTACGAAGCAAAGGGTAAACTAAAGTGTACACCATAGTGTACATGTCGCAAGGTTCTTACCGATTGAACTTTGCTATTTGTACACAGATTTTTGACACGTTTGACACTTGCATTTTTGTCAAGTGTCAATTGGATGGGTAAATTGTTTGAAATTTAAACTGTCCAGCAGGGTAATGTCACGTGGCAAAGTGTAAACTATAGAGTGTGCACCATAGTGTACATTTTGTAAGGTCCTTATCGATTGAACTTCGCTATTTGTACATTGATTTTTGACACATTGTTTGAAACTCACATTGTCGTCAAGTGTTAATTGGATGGGAAACTTATTTGAAATTTAAACTGTCCAGCAGTATAATGTTCGGTGGCCAAGTGTAAACTAAAGTGTACACCATAGTGTAAATGTCGCAGGGTTCTTACCGATTGAACTTTGCTATTTGTACACTAATTTTTGACACGTTGTTTTACACTTGAAATGTTGTTAAGTGTCAATTGGATAGGAAAACTGTTTGAAATTTAAACTGTCCAACAGGGTAATGTCATGTGGTAAATGGTAAACTAAAGTGTACAACATAGTGAACATGTAGCAAGGTCCTTACCGATTGAACTTTCCTATTTGTACGCTAATTTTTAACACGTTGTTTGGCACTTGCGTTGTCGTCAGGTGTTAATTGGGTGGAAAAACTATTCAAAATTTAAACAGTCCGACAGGGTAATGTCACCTGGCAAAGTGTAAACTAAAGTGTACGCCATAGTGTGCATGTAGCAAGGTTCTTACCGATTGAACTTTGCTATTTGTACAACGATTTTGGACATATTGTTTGACACTTGCATTGTTGTCAAGTGTTAATTGGATGGGTAAATTATTTGAAATTTAAACTGTCCAACAGGGTAATGTCACTTGGCAAGTGTAAACTAAAAAGTGTACACTATTGTGTACATGTAGCAAGGTTCTTACCGATTCAACTTTGCTATTTGTATACTAATTTTTAACTCATTGTTTGACACTTGCATTTTTGTCAAGTGTCAATTGGATGGAAAAACTATTCAAAATTTAAACTGTCCAACAGGGTCATGTCACATGGGAAAGTGTAAACTAAAGTGTACACCATAGTGTACAAGCAGCAACGTTCTTACCGATTGAACTTTGATATTTGTGCACTGATTTTTGACACGTTGTTTGACACTTGCATTGTTGTCAAGTGTACACTGGATGGGAAAACTATTTGAAATTTAAATTGTCCAATAGGGTAATGTCACATGGCAAAGTGTAAACTAAAGTGTACACCATAGTGTACATGTAGCAAGGTCCTTACCGATTGGACCTTGCTATTTGTGCACTAATTTTTGACACGTTTTTTAACACTTGTATTATTGTCAAGTATCAATTGGATGGGAAAACTATTTGAAATTTAAACTATCCAACAAGGTAATGTTACGTGGCCAAGTGTAAACTAAAGTGTACACCGTAGTGAACATGTAGCAAGGTTCTTTCCGATTGAACTTTGCTATTTATACATTGATTTTTGACATGTTGTTTGACACTTACATTATTTTTAAGTGTCAATTAGATGGGAAAACCATTGGTAATTTGTAATGTCCAACAGGTATTGTCATGTGGCAAAATGTAAACTAAAGTGTGTACACCATAGTCTATATTTAGCAAGGTTCTTACGGATTCAACTTTGCTATTTGTACACTAATTTTGGACACGTTGTTTGACACTTGCATTGTTGTCAAGTGTTAATTGGATGGGAAAACCATTTGAAATTAAAATTGTCAAACCGATTAATGTCATGTGGCAAAGTGTAAACTAAAGTGTACACCATAGTGTACATGTAACAAGGTTCTTATTGATTGAATTTTGCTATTTGTATACTAATTTTTGACACGTCGTTTGACACTTGCATTGTTGTCAAATGTTAATTGGATGGGAAAATTGTTTGAAATTTAAACTGTCGAGTAGGGTAATGTCACGTGGTAAAGTGTAAACTAGAGTGTGTACAGCATTGTGTACATGTGGTGAGGTTCTTACCGATTCAACTTTGCTATTTGTGCACTGATTTTTTACACGTTGTTTGACATTTTTATTGCTTTCAAGTATCAATTGGAAAAGAAAACTATTTGAAAATTAAACTGTCCAACAGGGTAATGTCATGTGGTAAAGTGTAAACTAAAGTGTACATGTAGCAAGGTTCATATCGATTGAACTTTGCTATTTGTACACTGAGTTTTGACATTTTGTTTAACACTTGCTTTGTTGTGAAGTGTCAAAATGGATGGGAAAACTGTTTGAAATTTAAACTATCCAATAGGGTAATGTCACGTGGTAAAGTGTAAACTAAAGTGTACATGTAGGAAGGTTCATACCGATTGAACTTTACTATTTGTACACAGATTTTTGACACGTTGTTTGACACTTGCATTGTTGTCAAGTGTCAATTATTTGGAAAAATTGTTTGAAATTCGAACTTTCCAGTAGGGTAATGTCACATGGCAAAGTGTAAACTAAAGTGTACACCATAGTGTACACGTTGTAAGGTTTTTACCGATAGAACTTTGCTATTTGTACACTGATTTTTGACAAGTTAATTGACACTTGCATTGTTGCCAAGTGTCAATTGGATGTGAAAACTGTTTGAAATTTAGACTGCCCAACTAGGTAATGTCACGTGGCAAAATGTGTTCATGTAGCAAAGTTCGTACCGATTGATCTTTGCTATTTGTATGCTAATTTTTGACAAGTAGTTTGTCATTTGCATTGCTGTCAAGTGTCAATCGGATGGGAAAACTGTTTAAAATTTAAACTGTCCAATAGGTTAATTTCATGTGGTAAAGTGTAAACAAAAGTGTACATATAGCAAGGTTCATACCGATTGAACTTTACAATTTGTACACTGATTTTTGACACGTTGTTTGACACTTGCATTGTTCTCAAGTGTCAATTGGGTGGAAAAACAGTTTGAAATTTAAACTGTCCAATAGGGCAATGTTACGTGGTAAAGTGTAAACTAAAGTGTACATGTAGCAAGGTTCATACCAATTGAACTTTGCTATTTGTACACTGATTTTTGACACATTACTTGACACTTGCATTGTTGTCAAGTGTCAATTGGATGGGAAAACTGTTTTAAATCTAAACTTTCCAATAGGATATTGTCACTAGGTAAAGTGTACACCATAGTGTACATGTCGCAAGCTTCTTACCGATTGAACTTTGCTATTTGTACAATGAATTTTGACACGTTGTTTGACACTTCATTGTTGTCAAGTGTCAATTGGATGGGAAATCTATTTGAAATTTAAACTGTCCAACAGGGTAGTGTAATGTGGCAAAGTGTAAACTAAAGTGTACAAGTCGCAAGGTTTATGCCAATTGAAATTTGCTATTTGTATATTGATTTTTGACACGTTGTTTGACACTTGCATTGTTGTCAAGTGTCAATCGTATGGGAAAACTATTTAAGATTTAAACTGTCCAGTAGGATAATGTCATGTGGCAAAGTGTAAACTAAAGTGTACACCATAGTGTACATGTCGCAAGGTTCTTACCGATTGAACTTTGCTATTTGTACTCTGATTTTCGACACGTTGTTTGACACTTGCATTGTTGTCAAGTGTCAATTGGTTGGGAAAATTGTTTCAAATTTAAACTGTCCAACAGGATAATGTCACGTGGCAAAGTGTAAACTAAAGGCTGTACACCATAGTATACATGTAGCAAGATTCTTACCGATTCAACTTTGCTGTTTCTACACTGATTTTTGACACGTTCTTTGACACTTGCATTGTTGTCAAGTGTTAATTGGATAGGAAAACTGTTTGAAATTTAAACTGTCCAATTGGGTAATGTCATGAGGCGTAGTGTAAACAAATGTGTACACCATAGTGTACATGTAGCAAGGTTCTGACCGATTGAACTTTGGTATTTGTACACTAATTTTGGTCACGCTTGACACTTTCATTGTTGTCAAGTATCAATTGGATGGGAAAGCTATTTGAAATTTAAGTTGTCCAATAGGGTAATGTCACGTGGTGAAGTGTGTTCATGTAGCAAGGTTCTTACCGATTGATCTTTGCTATTTGTACACTAATTTTTGACACGTAGTTTGACATTTGCATTGCTGTCAAGCGTCAATTGGATGGAAAAACTATTTGAAATTTAAACTGTTCAACAGGGCAATGTCACGTGGAAAAGTGTACACCATAGTGTACATATCGTAAGGTTCTTACCGATTAAACTTTGTTAGTTGTACACTGATTTTTGACACATTGTTTGACACTTGCATCGTTGCCAAGTGTCAATTGGATTGCAACACAGATTTTTGTAACATTTTTTGACACTTGCATTGTTGTAAAGTGTCAATTGTATGGGAAAACTGCTTGAAATTTAAACTATCCAGCGGGGTAATGTCATGTGGCAAAGTGTAAACTAAAGTGTACACCATAGTGTACATGTAGCAAGGTCCTTACCGATTGAACTTTGCTAACACTAATTTTTGACACGTTGTTTGACACTTGCATTGTTGCCAAGTGTCAATTGTATGGGAAAATTGTTTGAAATTTAAACTGTCCAATAGGGTAACGTTACATGGCAAAGTGTAAACTAAAGTGTACACGTCGCAAGGTTCTTACCGATAGAACTTTGTCATTTGTACACTGATTTATGACACGTTGTTTGACACTTGCATTGTTGCCAAGTGTCAATTGGATGGAAAAATTGTTTGAAATTTAAATTTTCCAACTGGACAATGTCACGAGGCATAGTGTATACTAAAGTGTACACAATAGTGTACATGTCGCAAGGTTCTTATCGATTGAACATTGCTATTTGTACATTGAATTTTGACACATTGTTTGGCACTTCATTGTTGTCAGTGTCAATTGGATGGGAAAATTGTTTGAAATTTAAACTATCCAATAGGGTAATGTCACGTGGCAAAGTGTGTTTATGTAGCAAAGTTCTTATCGATTGATCTTTGCTATTTGTACACTAATTTTTGACACGTAGTTTATCATTTGCATTTCTGTCAAGTGTTAATTGGATGGGAAAACTGTTTGAAATTTAAACTGTCCAACAGGGTAATGTCATGTGGTAAAGTGTAAATTAAAGTGTACATGTAGCAAGGTTCATACCGATTGAACTTTACAATTTGTACACTGATTTTTGTCACGTTGTTTGACATTTGCATTGTTCTCAAGTGTCAATTGGGTGGGAAAACTATTTGAAATTTAAACTGCCCAACAGGGTAAAGTGTAAACTAAAGTGTGCATGTAGCAAGGTTCATACCAATTGAACATTGCTATTTGTTCATTGATTTTTGACACATTGTTTGACACTTGCATTGTTGTCAAGTGTTAATTGGATGGGAAAACTGTTTTAAATTTAAACTTTCCAATAGGGTATTGTCACCAGGTAAAGTGTATATCATAGTGTACATGTCGCAAGGTTCTTACCGATTGAAATTTGCTATTTGTACATTGATTTTTGACACGTTGTTTGACACTTGCATTGTTGTCAAGTGTCAATCGTATGGGAAAACTGTTTGAAATTTAAATTGTACAGTAGGGTAATGTCACGTGGCAAAGTGTAAACTAAAGTGTACACCATAGTGTACATGTCGCATGGTTCTTACCGATTGAACTTTGCTATTTGTACTCTGATTTTCGACACGTTGTTTGACACTTGCATTGTTGTCAAGTGTCAACTGGTTGGGAAAATTGTTTGATAGTTAAACTGTCCAACAATTGACATCACTACCCACCTCTCAAGTGGAGTTAGTCAACGACTTGGAAAAGTTGCAGATCGAAGTGGTTACCACACTAGGACAAGTCACTGCTCATCTAGCAGCTTTAATAATTCAACCTACTCTTAGAGATCGAATTATAGAAGCACAAAATAAAGACTCATTTTTGCAGAAGATTAAGAATGAAGTTGGTACCGATAAGAAAAAGGACTTTGGAGTAGTTGAGGATCAGGCACTGATATTTAAAGGAAGAATTTGCCTGCCTAAGGATGAAGCCTTGAGAAACGAGATATTGAAAGAAGCTCATTCCACCTCATACACCGTACATCTCGGTGGTACGAAAATGTATCGAGATCTTCGAGATACATTTTGGTAGAGAAATATGAAAAGAAATATAGGGTTGTACGTACAGAAGTGCATGGTATGTCAACAGGTTAAGGCAGAACACAAAAAACCAGCTGGATTGTTAAACCCACTAAATATACTTAAATGGAAATGGGAAAATATCACGATGGACTTTGTAGTTGGATTCCCGAAGTCAGCAAGAGGAAATAATGCTATATGGGTAGTAGTGGATCGACTAACGAAGTCAGCTCATTTTCTTCCGGTGAAAATGACATTCAGTTTAGACCAATTGGCACAGTTGTACATTAAAGAGGTTGTGAGATTACACATTGTACCTGTATCCATTGTGTCTGACAGAGACCCAAGGTTCATGTCCAAATTTTGGAAAAGTCTACAAGGAGCTATGGGAACGAAGCTGAACTTTAGTACAGCATATCACCCTCAGTCCGATGGTCAGTCTGAAAGGACCATCCAAACTTTGGAAGACATGCTGAGAACATGTGTTTTGGATCTAGAAGGTAATTGGGACTCATACTTACCTCTAGCAAAGTTTGCTTATAATAACAGTTTCCAAGCAACTATTGGAATGGCACCATACGAAGCTCTCTATGGTAGAAGATGTAGGGCCCCTGTTCATTGGGATGAAGTTGGAGAGAAGAGAGTTTTGGGACCAGAAAAAGTTGAAAGGACGGTCGAGGTAATCGATAAGATCCGTGCAAGAATAAGGGCAGCACAGGATCGACAAAAGAGCTATGCAGATACAAGGAGGAAGGATTTAGAATTCCAAGTTGGGGATAAAGTGTTTCGGAAAGTAGCACCGATGAAAGGTACACTTAGATTTGGAAAGAAAGGCAAGCTACGACCCCGGTATATCGGACCTTTCGAGATACTTGATAGAGTCGGAAATGTGGCTTACCGACTAGCTTTGCCACCTAAATTATCGGCAGTGTACAATGTGTTCCATATATCGATGATAAAGAAGTATGTACATGATCCTAATCATGTAGTGAGTTATCAAACCTTGGAGGTATAGAAAGATTTGTCATACGAGGAACTACTGATCAAGATATTGGATCGAAAAGTGCATAAACTAAGGAATAAAGAGATTCAGCTGGTTAAGATACAGTGGAATCATCACGGCGTAGAAAAAGCCACTTGGGAAAAAGAAGAAGAAGCCAAAGACAAGTATCCAACACTATTCACCCAATCAGAAGGTATATTTCGAGGATGAAATTTTAATTAAGGTGTGGGGGATGTAGAACCCCAAATAATTCTAGACACCTTGTGGCACTAAGACATGAATATTGGATGACTAAAGTATACTTCAGATTTTATCTCATTTGAGACCCATTTTCGACATAGGAAACATTCGATTTGGAAAATAATATCTAAATAAAAGTTGTAGCTCTTTGAGTTAGCTTTCCAACGCACTTTGAATTACCTCAATCAGATATTGGGAGAAGAAGTTATGATAGAAACATTGAAGGTTGTGCAGTGTCAACCGGACTACAACCGGTCGACCGAAACTGACTGAAATGAAAATTCTCGTTTTTCTCTAGAATTTAAATATTTATTTTCATCATATATTTTTTCAAAGGGACACCCACGTTTTTGGCAATAAAAGACCCACTAAATTGAAGCATTTTACCTATAAATAGAGACCTCATTTCACTCATTTTTCTCACACCAAAAGTAAGAGCTTTTACATACTAAAGAAAGAGTTTCCAAGAGAGAAAAAGAGAGGGAGGAAAACTATTTTTCCTAGAAGTTTAAGAAGTGTTTTCAAGCATTTTTCATAGAAGTTTTGGGTGCTATCAAGGAGTGTCTTCAAGCATCAATTCTCAACGGTTTTCAAACATCCAAAGGGTGCATTTCTTTCAGCGTCCAAGTTTCATCGAAGTTTTCAATCAAAGTTTTCAAAGTTTCAAAAGCATCAATCAAGGTAGGTAGAGGTGCAATGTGTTTAATCGTGTTAAGTTATAAGTTTTGATTCATGTTAATGTTTGTATGTCAAATGGTACTCTGGTACGGCATATCCCTCTATGTTAATGGTTGTATGTCAAATGGTACTCCGGTACAGCATACCCCTCTATGTTGAAGAAATGTTCATATGTCAACTGGTGCCCTCAGGTACGGCATACCCCTTCATGTCAAATGGTGCCTCCGGGTACGGCATGTATGAAAAGTTATAAAGTTAATGTTTTGAAATGTATAGCTTGATCACGAATGTACCTATGACACCTATTGAGTTTTTCAACTCACAGGTTTAATCCCATCTCTACAGATTGAAGGAATTCTACCTCGGGCATGGATGGAGGAGAAGATGGAGAGTGATGCAACGAGCCCATGGAAATCCGGTGAATAAGTGATTTAGATTTATTTTTATGAAATGTTTTCCAATGTTATTTCTTTAAAGTTTTGAATAATAAAGAATGCGAGAACAAGTTATGTTTTCTTCAAATAAATTACATTTTGTTGTTTTGAAAAATGATTTAGTGTTTTTGTTTAAAGTATTTGAAGTATTGTTATTTAAATTATTATCCATAGATGTAAGTGTTCACAGAATATTTCTTCTCGATTTTAAAACCCACCGCAAGTGTACAGTTCGTTAACAAGTAGTAAAATGGACTATGAGTCCAAGTATCGTTCCCACGAGGATTGAATTAGCTCCAATTAGACTAATGTGACCTTAACCGAATCTAATTGAATGAAAATTTGATTTAAATGTGAAAACCCCTAAAATTGGAAGAAATCCCCAATTTGAAACCCTAATTTCAAAATTAGAAACCCTAATTTTGAAATTTCACTAATCGAATGAAATAAACACGCAATTGAAATGTAAATATGCAATTTTATCACTAATGTATTGAAATGAATAGAAATGAAATCATTAAGAACTCGAATCCCCAATTGACTATTAAAAACCCTAATTTCACAAATTCAACGAATCGATGGAACAAAATGCCAATTCAATGTTCCTAAATTATCCAATACACTCTCTCGATATATATTGAATCTACTCTTACACACCACCAACCTATATTTCTATGGATGATGCAATGTACAAGAATGCATGCCTTTTTATGAACATTTTCATGAATTGCATAAAGCATAGAGGTAAGTTTTCATCCCCTATCGGACCCTATGTCGAGTTATATTCTATCGAATTTATTCCCCTTCTTTCGAATGCAAAGAACAAATCATCTACAATCACATAACAATTGGCCAAATAATTATGGAAGCATTCAAATCATATAAATCAAACATTTGTCCAATCGAAACTATTGCTGAATTAATGAAATAACGGAAATTTAAATCATCAAAAGGTTCATCAAATTCCTAATGAGCAAAAACCCTAGCCTATAATCATCATTATAAAATCAAGAAATTGAAAAACGAAATTAAAAGATAATAAGAATACACCCGTATGGAATTTCTTCAATC
>NW_019264345.1:75682-76085 GCF_002742605.1 Olea europaea var. sylvestris | reverse complement strand
AGCTTATGAATGGTTTGTTCCCGACCCATAATGGTCAAATTTATCCTTACATCACTCGAGAGATACACAAATCCCCCAAACTTATTCTTTTCACTCAATTATCTTGGGGTGTTTTCTAAGGTTAGGAGTTTAACAACTATAATCCTTACCCTCTCTTAGTTTGGATAGATCTTACCCTTACTAGTACACATATCAACAAGTAGAGACTCTCTTTAATTTGATTGTTTCAACCTTTAAGCTCAAACTAAGCTACTTACCTCGCATCAAGGTTAAAGTCATATCAACCAAATGTCCAACAAGGGTTTTTTTTTTCTTTTCCATCTTCTCATTTGCTTTCTATATAACCCATGTAATGAGTTTTAGGTGATGACTCCCAAACCAGTTGGTCTTAGGGCACCAGGTA
>NW_019264345.1:71867-75373 GCF_002742605.1 Olea europaea var. sylvestris | reverse complement strand
TCAACAACCATCCTCAACTTAAAGCTTTCACCTATTTCTCACCTTCTGGGTCTAGGCAATCCACACAATATAAATTCATGCACTGAGCCTCTACTTATCTCCATGTTTACCTATAGTGGCTCAACCATCTCCAAACTATCTTATGGTGATTTAACGGGTTAATGATATAGAGGGTTAACCTAGGTTTCTCATGTTTACTCCAACAATCCCATTCAATAACTTAACATGAAAACATGAGTGGCGTGCAAAAGAATGTCAAGAATTGCATCAATGAGTATCAGCTAATTAAATCTTGTACTATATCCACAGTTCTATGTTTCACCTGTCCAATAATCACATCATAGCCGGCAAGGCTACCAAACCCACACAAGCATGCAAAAGTAAAATCAACACTCATTCATCACGCATGCATCATGCAAGAAGGTAGTCAATTTAATGATTGATTGTGAAAATGCATATTAACTACATGCCGAATATTTGTTTGAAAATTATGCTACCATCCCCCAAACTTATACAGTACATTGTCCTCAATGTAAATGTAAAGTTAGAAAAGCATAATTTAAAAATATAAACACAACTTGGCAAATAGAGGTAAACAACACTCTCCTGATCAAAGTGGTGGTCGTGGTGTGTAGCTGGGACCCGTAGCATGATCTTCAGGAAGAGATGGAAGGCGAGATAGGATTTCTCTCATCAGTGCTGACTGCTGTGTCATTTCATCGTGGATCCCCTCAACCCGTGTCTCCAAACGGCCTAAACGCTCCCAAGTTTCATTTACCCTCAGCTGGATGCCATCCACCCTGCCCACGTACACACTTAGTCGACCATTCATAGTGTCCATCTCCCTCCTAGCTGCCTGGGCATCCTGACGAGCGACACGTGACATATCAGTGGCAATGCGGACGTCACGGTGGGCTGTATGCATCTCAGTCGTCAAAGTTCCCATAGCCTGCTGGAGACTCTGTACATCACGGCTGATCCCCGTGGTGGTGGTGAAAATCTGCCTCAAAACCTGATTGTCCATATCAACTTGGGGTGGTGGTGGAGGAATTTGAGGCATGTCAAGGTCTGCATCTGCTTGACCTTCCTCATTCAATTGCCGTCGTTGTCGTGCGTTTTCTAATTTCTATTGGTGCTTCAGTCTTGCTCGGTCTTGGGCCTCTAGTGTGGATTGCTTGATAAAGGGGCTTGGCTTTTCTGGTGCTTCCCCAGGTTGGATTTGTATCCCCGCTGCTCTACATATTCCACTTATCAGACTGGGAAAAATTAGGGAGTAGTGCATATCATCCCAAGTGCCTGTACCATGTATTTGGTCATAGATGTATGTGGCTAGATCAATCTTGTTCCCTCTAACCAAATGGTATATGAATTCGGCCCTTGGATTTGTAAATGTTGTTCTGTGGGATATAGGCTTGATGTTTGGCACATGAATAACCATAAAATTGCTATGGATGGGGTGAGATCTATCTGATGCCAGTCTGCTGTAGGTAGAGGCCAAGCGTTTTCACGTCCCAACAATATTTCTGCAACCTCATACCAGTTGAAGTCTTCGAGAATAGGGACCACATTATTCCAGGATAACTGATAGTAGTCATGAATTACCTCTGGTGAAAACATAATCCATTTGCCCCTAACCCAAGTCTGATGTAAGTGCTCCGATCTGGGAGTGTCGATTTCTGTGTTGAAGTTTGCATAAAATTCCTTTGCTAGATTCTCATACACCGGATGAGGTCTTTCTATTACCTTCTCCCAGCCACAATTGTGAATAAGATATGTCAATTCAAAGTTGGGGAAGTCTTCTAACTTTACTGGCCTCTCGGGAATGATTGCCCAATCACGCACAACATTGGCGTATTGGGCTGCCGTATCTGATGATAGGAATCTTTGAACACCCCCTTCGGGTTCTCTTGTTCGGGTCGTTCCAGATGAGGAGCCGACTTTCTCTTTTCCCTTTGAAGTTCTTTTAGGAGGCATCCTGCAAAAGAAAATACACAATATCACTTACTTGGTATAGGAATAACGGGCATTAATAATCTTTGAATTCATAATCCCCCAAACTTTCTTCAACATGCAAATGTACGTATGCTTATGGAATTTTTCAAGACATGAATCACCAATATAACTCTAACTTTGCATAAGTTTGGAAAACTCAAAACTATGGCCCGAATATGCATTTTTAGAAAATTTGACCCATGACCAAGTGACCAACTTCGGCCCCGGGCATCACCGAGAAATATCCAAAATTTCCCGAGCAAGTTTTGGACATGTGAAAGTAAATAATGATATCTAGCATATATCCAAATTTCACCCTAATCGGAGGTCGTTTGCATTAGAAAACGTAGGGACGAAGGTAGTGACGTGAGTGGATATGTTAACCATGAAATGCCTTTGTCACTTCAAATGTTAGGGTAATGTTTTCAATTGAAATATCACATGATTTTTCGACAAAAACGCTACACAATAACGATGTAAACTATTACATAAGTGAAAAGTTCAAGAATGTAAAACAATCGTCAATGTGACATTTCGTCGAACATGTGGTGTGCAATGTGAAAGTCTTCCTATTTCTCCTAAAACACCACCATGAAATTACCCCCAATTCACAACACCATGTCAAACTACCTTATTCCTTCTAACTAATGCAAGCACAATGAATGATAACCGGAAAATGAAGCTTGAAATTAGGGATTAGAGAAACATACCTTGTAGTTCCAATTCTTGTTAATTTAGATGTGGTATAATCTTCAATGTAGAACCCAATCCAACTTAGGTGCTAGAATTGTGAATGTGTGAAGTGGGTGCAAATGAAGAGGGAGATGTGTGTAAGTGAAGTGAGTGCAAGTGAATGAGTGAATGGGTGAAGTGTGTGCGTGTGTTCGAGTGAGAGTGAGAGGGGGGGGGAATTTTTGGGGATGAAATGTGTGGTCACGGGTTAAAACCCGTGACCACTACACTATGCGACCACATAGTGTTGCACTATACGATCGCATAGTGCAAAACCAAAGCCCCCTTTGGCTTTCGGTTAAAGTCTATGTGACCGCATAGACCAAACCGGGTATCACAATTTTTTTTTTTAAAGAAATAAAATAGAATAATAAAAAATAATAATAATAATAATAAAAAGAGTGCCATTTTTGTCAATTTTTTTTTTTATAACTTAAAATTTAAACTCCCCCAAAATCGGTTTTTTTTCACTTAAAAATTTGACTCCAAAAGAGGAATATGCTTATCGAAACTTGGTACTAAAACCGATTTTTCATAAATGTTGTCCCGCATTCTGAAAGCTTAACCAAAACGAGCATCTTCGCACATCGGAATGCGTGACACACACTCGAACACCCAAACACTTCATTTAGCACCCATTCATGCAACATCAAACGTGTAGGACCTAGGCTATCATGCAAAATATGATCGATGGCCTATGAAACAAACAAGAATCAAACAAATTCCTAAACTAATGCAGTGCAATAAAATAAAATAAAGGATACGGTGGGTTGCCTCCCACT
>NW_019264345.1:68070-71770 GCF_002742605.1 Olea europaea var. sylvestris | reverse complement strand
GGTAGACTTGTCCTTTGAGAAATCACCGCCCCAATAGTGCTTCAAACGCTGTCCGTTAACTTTGAATGTCCCCTTGCTGTTGTGAGTGATCTCAATTGCCCCATGTGGAAATACTTGTGTAATGGTGTATGGGCCAGACCACCTCGATCTCAATTTTCTTGGAAACAGCTTAAGCCTGGAGTTATACAGTAACACTTTTTGCCCCACTTGAAAGTCACGCCTCTGGATATGCATGTCATGCCATTTCTTGGTGCGTTCTTAGTAGATCTTTGAGTTCTCATAGGTTTCCATTCTGAGTTCATCAAGTTCATTCAGTTGTAACAGTCGTTTTTCGCCTGCAGCCTTCAAATCCAAGTTCAACTTCTTCATTGCCTAGTAAGCATGATGTTCGATCTCGAGAGGTAGATGGCATGCTTTCCCAAAAACCAGTCGATATGGAGACATTCCTATAGGAGTCTTGAATGCCGTCCTGTAGGCCCACAAGGCATCATCCAGTTTCTTTGACCAATCCTCTCGTGATGAGTTAACTGTGACTTCCAGAATACGCTTCAATTGCCTATTGGATACTTCGACCTGTCTGCTGGTTTGGGGATGATATGCGGTGGCTATGCGGTGCTTGACGCCATATTTTGATAACAACTGCTCGAACTGACGATTGTAGAAATGTGTGCCCCCTTCACTGATTATGGCTCTCGGTGTCCCAAACCGGGTGAAAATATTCTTCTTCACAAACTCAATCACCACTTTCCCATCATTTGTAGGCAATGCAATCGCTTCAACCCACGTCGAAACATAGTCCACCGCCACTAAAATGTATTGATTTGAAAAAGATCGTGGGAATGGCCCCATGAAATCAATCCCCCAGACGTCAAATAATTCCACCTCCAAGATACTACTCAAAGGCATCTCATTTCTTCTAGAGATGTTACCCGTGCGCTGACATCGGTCACACCTCTTTACAAATTCAAATACGTCCTTAAAGAGTGTGGGCCAGTAAAAACCTGATTGGAGAATTTTCGCCGCTGTCTTAGAGGCACCAAAATGCCCTGCAGATATAGATGAGTGACAGTTCTCTAATATCGAAGGCACCTCTTCCTCTGGTACATAATGCTGAATGATTTGATCAGCCCCCCGCCTGTAGAGAATGGGGTTTTCCCAAAAGTAGTACTTCAATTCTGCGAAGAATTTCTTCTTCTGGTGACTTGAGTAATCTGGCGGTGTGATAGACCTGGCTAAGTAGTTAACTATATCTGCATACCAGGGTGTTTCCATCACACCAAAGATCTGCTCATCTGGGAAGATCTCGTTTATTTCTACTGTCTCTTCCTGTTCTGTGTCCTCAAGCCGAGATAGGTGGTCCGCTACCACGTTTTCACTGCCTTGCTTATCCTTGATTTCCAGGTCAAACTCTTGAAGTAGCAATATCCAACTGATGAGGCGTGGCTTAGCATCCTTCTTCTCCATCAAGTATCTGATGGCGGCATGATTTGTGTAGACTATGACCTTCGACCCCACAAGGTATGATCAAAATTTATCAAACGCATAGACTACAGCAAGAAGCTCTTTCTCCGTAGTGGCATAATTTAACTGAGCATCGTTCAAAGTCTTACTTGCATAGTAGATCACGTGAAATACCTTATTCCTTCGTTGACCCAACACGGCTCCCACAGCATAATCACTGGCGTCACACATTAATTCAAATGGCAGATTCCAATCCGGTGTGATAATTACAGGTGCTGATGTCAACTTCTTTTTCAAAGTGTTAAAGGCCTGCAGACACTCATCATTAAACTCAAATGTGGACTCCTTCATCAGTAAACAGCACAGAGGTTTGGTAATTTTTGAAAAATCCTTGATAAACCTTCTGTAGAATCCAGCGTGCCTAAGAAAACTGCGAACACCCTTCACTGAGGTAGGTGGTGGTAACTTCTCGATCACCTGAATCTTTGCCCTGTCCACTTCAATACCCTTTGCTGAAATTTTGTGCCCTAGTACGATACCTTCTTGCACCATAAAGTGACATTTCTCCCAATTCAACACAAAGTTGGTCTCCGTACACCATTGTAGCACAAGACTTAGATGCTCCAAGCACTCATCAAATGAAGATCCAAACACAGAGAAGTCATCCATGAATACCTCGATGAATTTCTTAATCATGTCTGAGAAAATAGCCATCATGCAGCGCTGAAAGGTTGCGGGAGCGTTGCATAATCCAAATCGCATCCTTCTGTATGCAAAGGTGCCGTAGGGGCAAGTGAAAGTGGTCTTCTCCTGATCGTCTGGTGCCACTGGAATCTGATTATACCTGGAGTACCCATCTAGGAAACAGTAGTGCGAATGCCCTGCAAATCTCTCCAACATCTGATCAATGAACGGTAATGGAAAGTGATCCTTTCGAGTAGCTGAGTTAAGCTTACGGTAGTCAATGCACGCTCTCCATCCAGTCACTGTCCGTGTAGGAATCAACTCATTTCTCTCATTTTCTATCACTGTGATTCCTCCTTTCTTGGGAACAACTTGCACTGCACTGATCCATGCACTATCTGATATTTGATAAATAATGCCTGCATCGAGCAACTTCAATACCTCAGCTCTAACCACTTCCTTCATGTGTGGATTCAATCTCTGCTGCCCATCAATGCTTGGTTTAAATTTTTCCTCCATGAGTATCTTATGCATGCATATAGATGGGCTGATCCCTTTTATATCTGCAATCGACCACCCAATAGCTATTTTATTCTCCCTTAACACCCGAAGTAGTTTCTCTTCCTCTACCTCACTGACAGTGCTTGAAATAATAATAACAGGTAGTGTAGAAGATTTCCCCAGGTATGCATATCGAAGATGTGGTGGCAGCTGTTTGAGTTCCAATTTGGGCGGTTTCACAATAGATGGCACTGATTTTGCAGTTCTAGTTCCCAGCTCTTCATAGTAGCGTCTGCGCTTATATGGCTGGTTACTCTCCAAAAATCGAGCACATGTCTCGATCTCACTTGATTCAGAATGGGTGGATTGTGAATGTGCAATGCATGCCTCATATGCATCGGAAGGATGATGTAGCCGAAATGTGTCTTGAACTATTCGGTCGACTACATCGATCTGGAAACAATTGTCTGCCTCAGTAGGGAATTTCATTGCTTTGAACACGTTGAATGAGATTTGCTCGTCACCAAGCCTTAATATCAGCTGCTCCTTCTGAACATCTACAATTGCTCTCCCAGTGGCTAAGAAAGGTCGCCCCAAAATGGGTGGAACATCTTTATCTTCTTCCATGTCCAAGATAAGAAAATCAGCTGGAAATATGAACTTCTCCACTTTTACCAGCACGTCTTCAATGATTCCTCTTGGATGTGTAAGGGATCGATCTGCTAACTGCAATGTCACTGTTGTGGCTTTTGCTTCTCCCAAGCCGAGTTTTCTGAAAATAGAAAGAGGCATTAGATTAATACTTGCACCCAAATCACAAAAAACTTTATCAAAATAACAGTCTCCAATAGTGCAGGATATAGTAAAACTCCCTGGATCTTTCAGTTTTGGGGGTAGCTTTCTCTGGATTCTGGTGCTGCATTCCTCAGTCAACATTACTGTTTCGTGTTCTTCTATCTTTCGCTTGTTAGAGAGGATATCCTTCAAGAATTTTGCATAGCTCGGCATCTGGACAAGTGCTTCAGCAAATGGGATGTTGATATGCAGTTTCTTG
>NW_019264345.1:47453-67398 GCF_002742605.1 Olea europaea var. sylvestris | reverse complement strand
AAGGAGTCTATCTTTGCGGATAATGCTGAGTAAGTATCTACTTCATAAACCCCCGGCGTTCTCTTCTGAACCACTCGATCTGTAGACCACATGGCCGAAATTATTGTCATCCTTTCAAACAACTCCCAGGCTCCGTCAATTGTTCTTGTAGAGATAGACCCTTCAGATGATGCATCCACCATACTCTTGAATGATGGGAGTAATCCAGTGTAGAAAAATCTGATCTGAGTCTTCTTGTCAAAGCCATGTTGTGGGCACTTCCTTAACATGTTCTTGAAACTGTTCCATGCCTCTTCAAATGATTCTGACTTGATCTGGTTGAATATTGAGTTGTCATGCCGCATTTTAGCTACTTTAGCTGGCGAGAAGAACTTGGTGCAGAATTTATGAGCTAGCTCGTTCCAAGTGGTGATGCTTCCGACAGGGAGTGAATCCAGCCATTCGAGTGCTTTATCCCTCAAGGTGTGCGGGAATAAATGCAGTCTTATAGCATCATCAGAGATACCTTGGTATCTGAAGTGTTGACACATATCAAGAAATCGAGATATGTGTGTATGCGGATTCTCACTAGCCATCCCATGGTATTGATGCCCATTCTGAAACAGTTGAATCACGTTAGTCTTCAGTTGGAAGTTCGGTTGCCCAAATGGAGGATATACAATACTAGATTGACTTTGCACCACCAATGGTGCCATGAAATCTCCAAGTACCGTATTTCCATCCTCTTCCACTGCCACACCTTCATTGAGTGGAATTCCCGGTCGATTTTGCTCGTTAGCCATTTGTTGCACCACTCTTGCTTCCCTTTGCCTGTGACGGAATGTGCGTTCAATCTCTGGATCTATAGGGACCAAGTCTTGATCAGGAGCTCCTTGCATGCAAGCCCTGATATGGTAAAATTAACACAAAAATTTAATATAAACAATAATTAAATAAATCTAATAAAATTAACAAGTACTGAAATGAATAAGTTCGAATTAGTGTCACAAAAGATAGAATTAAATCTAAAATTTAATCCCCGGCAACGGCGCCAAAAACTTGTTCACAGAATATTTCTTCTCGATTTTAAAACCCATCGCAAGTGTACAGTTCGTTAACAAGTAGTAAAATGGACTATGAGTCCAAGTATCGTTCCCACGAGGATTGAATTAGCTCCAATTAGACTAATGTAACCTTAACCGAATCTAATTGAATGAAAATTTGATTTAAATGTGAAAAACCCCTAAAATTGGAAGAAATCCCCAATTTGAAACCCTAATTTCAAAATTAGAAACCCTAATTTTGAAATTTCACTAATCGAATGAAATAAACACGCAATTGAAATGTAAATATGCAATTTTATCACTAATGTATTGAAATGAATAGAAATGAAATCATTAAGAACTCGAATCCCCAATTGACTATTAAAAAACCCTAATTTCACAAATTCAACGAATCGATGGAACAAAATGCCAATTCAATGTTCCTAAATTATCCAATACACTCTCTTGATATATATTGAATCTACTCTTACACACCACCAGCCTATATTTCTATGGATGATGCAATGTACAAGAATGCATGACTTTTTATGAACATTTTCATGAATTGCATAAAGCATAGAGGTAAGTTTATTGTTGAATTAATGAAATAATGGAAATTTAAATCATCAAAAGGTTCATCAAATTCCTAATGAACAAAAACCCTAGCCTATAATCATCATTACAAAATCAAGAAATTGAAAAACGAAATTAAAAGATAATAAGAATATACCCGTATGGAATTTCTTCAATCCGTGTGTATAATCTTCAATCCTGTCTATAGCCCGTGTGAAATTGAATCCAAAATCAAGTTTCTTGCCTCCAATTTTGGTCTCTCCCTTCTCCCTGGTCGTTCTTGCCCTTCATATGATGAATTTGGGTATTTATATCGCGTCCAAATTAAGTAGGAAAGGAGTTTCAACCAAAACGAAAAACTACGCCCGAAGTTTCAAAAACATACTATGCGACCGCATAGAAGGGATCTATACGGTCGCATAGATCAAATTTTTTTGGCTCATTGAATCCCTGAAACCTTCTATGACCGCATAGAAGGTTACACTATGCGGTCGCATAGAAGTAACCGTCTATGTGGTTTGTGCAATTTGGTCCCTGAACTTTTTTGTTGCTTCTCTTGACTTCTTTCTTCGATTTCTTCATCTTTTCAACAATTCTTATCTTCCAATTGATGATCGACACTTTCAAATATTATGCCACTCATCCGGCACATCTTTTGAGTATTTGCACTTTAGTCCTCCAACTTTCAATTATCTTCATTTTAGTCCATCTTCCATTCTTTCTTCCTCCACTTGTTTTGCTTTGTCATTGAGCTCATACTTGGCATGTTTTTACTCTCGTTTTGCATTTAGCTCAACTTTTCAATATTTGCACCTTTGGTCCTCGAACTATCAAATTGTTGTGTTTTGGTCCTTCTTCGGCTCTTTTCTCCTGAATTCCACAATTTCCATTGAATTACCTACAATGCATAAATTTAACTGGATTAAGTCACAATTCAACCATTTTATCCATGTTTAAGTTATGTTTGTGAACCAAATAAGTGTGTAAAAACACACTTATCAGTAAGCTTCCGCTAAAACGTATAGACTTGTTACTAAACCACCGGTTAAGCTAAGTAAAATAAGTAGTGTTCCGGTCCACTAGGGGTCGGGGCGTTACAAGGGTAATGTCACATGGCAAAGTATAAACTAAAGTGTAAACCGTGGTGTGCATGTTGCAAAGTTCTTACCGATTGAACTTTGCTATTTGTACACTGATTTTTGACACGTTGTTTGACACTTGCATTGTTGTCAAGTGTCAATTGGATGGGAAAATTGTTTGAAATTTAAAATGTCCACCAGGGTAATGTCACGTGGCAAAGTGTACATCGTAGTGTACATGTCGCAAGGTTCTTACCGATTGAACTTTGCCATTTGTACACTGATTTTTGACACGTTGTTTGGCACTTGCGTTGTTGTCAAGTGTCAATTGGATAAGAAAACTGCTTGAAATTTAAATTGTCCAACAAGGTAATGTCACGTGGCAAAGTGTAAACTAAAGTGTGCACCATAGTGTACATGTTGGAAGGTTATTACCGATTGAACTTTGCTATTTGTACACTAATTTTTGACACGTTGTTTGATGTTTACATTGCTGTCAAGTGTCAATTGAATGGGAAAATTGTTTGAAATTTAAAATATCCAACAGCGTAATGTCATGTGGTAAAGTGTAAACTAAAGTGTACAAGTAGCAATGTTCATACCGATTGAACTTCGCAATTTGTACACTGATTTTAGACACCTTGATTGACACTTGCATTGTTGTCAAGTGCCAATTGGACGGGAAAACTATTTAAAATTTAAACTGTCCAACAGGGTAATGTTACGTGATAAAGTTTAAACTAAAGTGTCCATGTAGCAAGGTTCATACCGATTGAACTTTGCTATTTGTACATTTATTTTTGACACGTTGTTTGATACTTGCATTGTTGTCAAGTGTCAATTGGATGGGAAAACTGTTTGAAATTTAAACAATCCAACGGGGTAATGTCACGTGGTAAAGTGTAAACTAAAGTGTACGCCGTAGTCTACATTTAGCAAGGTCCTTACCAATTGAACTTTGCTATTTGTGCACTGATTTTTGACGCGTTCTTTGACACTTGCATTGTTGTCAAGTGTTAATTGGATGGGAAAACTGTTTAAAATTTAAACTGTCCAATAGGGAAATGTCACGTGGTAGAGTTTACACCATACTGTACATGTAGCAAGGTTCTTACCGATTGAACTTTGCTATTTGTACACTAATTTTTGACACATTTTTTTACACTTGCCTTGTTGTCAAGTGTCAATTGGATGGAAAAACTGTTTGAAGTTTAAACTATCCAACAGGGTAATGTCACGTAGCAAAGTGTACACCGTAGTGTACATGTCGTAAGGTTCTTACCGATTGAACTTTGCTATTTGTACAATGATTTTTGACACGTTGTTTGACACTTGCATTGTTGTCAAAGGTCAATTGGATGGAAAAATTATTTGAAATTTAAACTGTCCAACAGGGTAATGTCACGTGGCAAAGTGTAAATTAAAGTGTACATCATAGTCTACATGTAGGAAGGTCCTTACCGATTGAACTTTGCTATTTGTGCACTAATTTTTGACGTGTTGTTTGAAACTTGCATTGTTGTCAAGCGTCAATTGGATGGGAAAACTATTTGAAATTTCAACTGTCGAACAAAGGAACGTCACGTGGCAAAGTGTAAACTAAAGTGTACACCACAGTGTACATGTAGCAAGGTTCTTACCGATTGAACTTTGCATTTTGGACACGTTATTTGACATTTGTATTGCTCCCAAGTGTTTATTGGATGGGAAAACTGTTTCAAATTTAAACTGTCCAACAGGGTAATGTCACATGGTAAAGTGTAAACTAAAGTGTACATGTAGCAAGTTTCATACCGATTGAACTATGCAATTTGTATACTAATTTTTGACACGTTATTTGACACTTGCATTGTTCTCAAGTGTCAATTGGATGGAAAAGTGTTTGAAATTTAAACTGTTCAACAGGGTAGTGTCACGTGGCAATATATACACCATAGTGTACATGTCGCAAGGTTCTTACCGGTTGAACTTTGCTATTCGTACACTGATTTTTGACACGTCGTTTGACACTTGCATTGTTGTCAAGTGTCAATTAGATGGGAAAACTATTTGAAATCTAAACTGTCGACCAAGTAATGTCACGTGGCACAAAGTGTAAACTAAAGTGTACCCCGTAGTGTACAAGTCGCAAGGATTTTATCGATTGAAATTTGCTATTTGTACATTGATTTTTTACATGCTGTTTGTAACACCCCGACCCCTTGTGGACCGGAACGCTACTTACTTTACTTAACTAACCGGTGGTTTAGTCATAGGAGAATATGTTTTAGCGGAAACTTAATTTTTACAATGATAATTTGAACAACAACCTTTCGAATACTTTAAACAAAACACTGAATAAAAACAAACGGAATGCCATTTATTTGAAAAAACACACAACTTGTTCTCACATTCAGCGTTATTCAAATACTTTAAAGAAATAACATTGAAAACATTTGCAAAAATAAATCTAAATAACTTGTTCACCGGGTTTTCCATGAGCTTGTTGCATCACTCTCCATCATCTAGGCCCAAGGTAGAATCATATCAATCTGTAGAGAAGGGGTTAAACCCGTGAGTTAAAAAAACTCAATAGATATCATTGGTGCATTCGTGATCAAGCTATACATTTCAAAGCTGTAACTTCAGAAACCTTTTCGTAGTAGGATTTCCAGTAAAATCCTAAACACGTAGAGTCATGACTTAACACGACGCCTTGATCGAAAGTACATGCCGTACCCGGAGCTACTATTAGACATAGAGGTGTATGCCGTACCGGAGGTACCATTAGACATACAAACATTAACATAAATCTTCATTTGCTAGAAACTTATAACTTAACATGAATTAACACTTTGCACGTCTACCTACCTTGATTGATGCTTTGAACCTCACTCCTTTGATGTTTCAAAAAAAAAAAACACTCCATTGAGAATTGATGCTTGGAAAACACTTCTTGATAACACCAAAACTTCTAGGAAAAACTAATTTTCCTCCCTCTCCTTTCTCTTTTTTCTAGACTTGAAAACTCTCTCTTTTATGCTTAGAAGCTTTTGTCTTGGTTTGAAAAATGTGTATACATTGGGACCTATTTAGAGGTGAAAATCTCACAAATTAAGGGCAAGTGAAGGGCCTAATACTCATTAATACGGGTGCCATTTATGTGGGAGTTATAGGTTTAAGAAGGTGCTAGAAAATCGTGTAGGAATTTGACTTTTTATATTCCGCGTACTTTGGTTGATACTGTACAACCTTTAGTTTTTCTATCATAACTTCTTCTCATGATATTCAATTAAGGTAATTCAAAGTGCATTGGAAAGCAAACTCAAAGAGCTACAACTTTTCTTTAGATATCATTTTCCAAGTTGAATGGTTTTTATGTCATAAAGGGATCTCAAATGAGACTAAAAATCTGAAGTATACTTTAGCCATCCAATATTCATGTCTTAGTGCCACTAAGGTGTTTAAAATTATTTGGGGTTCTACATCCCCCACACCTTAATTAAAATTTCTTCCTCGAAATTTACCTTCTGATTGGGTGAATAGTGTTGGATATTTGTTTTCGGCTTCCTCTTCCCCTTTCCAGGTGGCCTCTTCTATTTCATGATTATTCCATTGTATTTTGATCAATTGAATTTCTTTGTTCCTTAGTTTATGCACCTTTCAATCCAATATCCTAATTGGTACCTCTTCATAAGATAACTCATTTTGTACTTCCACGGACTGATAGTTTACTACATGATTAGGATCATGCACGTATTTCTTGATCATTGATACATGGAACACGTTGTGCACTGCAGATAACCCAGGTGGGAGAGCTAACCGATAGGCTACATTTTTTATCCTATCAAGTATATTGAATGGTCCGATATAGTGGGGTCGTAGCTTTCCTTTCTTGCCAAACCTAAGTACACCTTTCATCGGTGCCACTTTCAGAAACACTTTTTCTCCAACTTTGAATTCTAAATCCTTCCTCCTTGTATCCGTATAGATCTTTTGTCGATCCTATGCTGGTTTTATCCTTACACGGATCTTATCGATTGCCTCAACTGTCCTTTCAATTATTTCAGGTCCCAAAACTCTCTTCTCCCCGACTTCATCCCAATGAATAGGGGACCTACATCTTCTACCATAGAGAGCTTCGTACAGTGTCATCCCGATAGTTCCTTGGAAGATGTTATTATATGCGAATTCTACTAAGGGTATGTATGACTCCCAACTATTCCCTAGATCCAAAACACATGCTCTCAACACGTCTTCCAAAGTTTGGATGGTTCTTTCAGACTAACTATCGGACTGAGGGTGATATGTTGTACTAAAGTTCAGCTTCGTTCCCATAGCTCCTTGTAGATTTTTCCAAAATTTGGACGTGAACCTTAGGTCTCTGTCAGACATAATGGACACAGGTATGCCGTGTAATCTCACAACCTCCTTAATGTACAAGTGTGCCAATTGGTCTAAACTGAATGTCATTTTCACTGGAAGAAAATGAGCTGACTTTGTTAATCGATCCACTATTACCCATACAGCGTTGTTTCCTCTTGCTGACTTCAGGAATCCAACCACAAAGTCCATTGTGATATTTTCCCATTTCCATTCAGGTATGTCCAGTGGATTTAACAATCCAACCAGTCTTTGGTGTTCTGCCTTAACCTGTTGACATACCGTGCACTTTTCCACGTACAACCCTATACTTCTTTTCATATTTCTCCACCAAAATGTATCTCGGAGGTCTCGATACATTTTCATACCACCGAGATGTGCGGTGTACGGGGTGGAATGGGCCTCTTTCAATATCTCATTTCTCAAGGCTTCATCCTTAGGCACACAAATTCTTCCCTTAAACATCAGTGCCTGACCCGAAGCTATTCCAAAATCCTTTCCCTTATTAGTACGAATTTCATTCTTGATCTTCAACAAGAATACGTCATTACCTTGTGTCTCTATAATTCGATCTCTAAGAGTAGGTCGAATTATCAAAGCTGCTAGACGAGCAGTCACTTGTCCTGTTATGGTAACCACTTCGATCTACAACTTTTTCAAGTCCTTGACTAACTCCATTTGAAAAGTGGATAGTGACGCCAACTGTCCCATTGATTTTCTACTTAAGGCGTCGGCCACAACATTAGCCTTACTTGGATGGTAATGGATAGTGCAATCGTAATCATTCACCAATTCCAACCATCGTCTTTGTCGCATATTCAATTCCTTCTGTGTGAATAAATATTTGAGACTCTTGTGATCTGTGTAGATATCGCACTTCCCTCCATACAAATAGTGTCGCCATATCTTCAAGGCGTGTACTACCGCCGCAAGTTCTAAATCATGCGTCGGTCTGTTCTGTTCATGCTTCTTCAATTGTCTTGATGCATAGGCTATTACTTTTCCATTCTGCATCAGTACACATCCCAATCCTTGCTTGGATGCATCACTGTATATAACAAACCCTTCCATACCCTTAGGTATTGTTAACACAGGTGCTGATTTCAACCTTTGTTTAAGTTCTTGGAAACTTTGTTCACATTTATCCATCCATTAAAATTTTACTCCCTTCCTTGTAAGCTACATCATTGGTCCAGTTATTTTGGAGAATCCTTCTATGAATCTTCGATAATATCTTGCTAATCCTAGAAAGCTTCGTACCTCGCCAGCATTAGTTGGTGCTTTCCAGTTGGTTACTGCTTCCACTTTCGCTGGATCTACCTCAATCTCTTGGCCAGTGATTATATGTCCAAGAAATCCAACTCGTTCAAGCCAGAACTCACACTTCTTGAATTTGGCATACAACTTCTTCTTGCGTAATACCTCTAATGCTATTCTTAGGTGCTCTTCATTGCTCCTTACTCTTGGAATATATCAGAATGTCATCAATGAAGACTATGACAAATTTATCCAAGTACTGATGAAATACATGATTCATTAGGTCCATGAACACTGCAGGTGCATTGGTTAGCCCAAACGGCATCACTGTAAACTCGTAGTGTCCATAATGAGTTCTGAAAGCTGTCTTGGGTATATCCTTTGACTTTACTTTCAATTGATGGTATCCCGATCGTAAGTCGATCTTGGAAAATACCTTAGCTCCTTTCAGTTGATCTAACAAATCCTCGATTCTTGGGAGTGGGTACTTATTCTTGATAGTTAATCGATTTAACTCCCTATAATCGATGCACATCCTCATCCTTCCATCCTTTTTCTTCACGAACAACACCGGCATACCCCATGGAGATAAACTTGGCCGTATAAAGCCCATATCTAGGAGTTCTTGCAACAGCTTCTTTAACTCTTATAGTTTCTTCAGGGCCATTTAGTATGGGGCTTTTGACACTGGTACCGCTCTGAGAATTAGGTCTATGGTGAATTCCACTTGCCTATCTGGTGGAATACCAGATAGATCTTCTAGAAACACATCTACGAATTTCCGTACTATTGGTACGTCTTCAACCTTTATCGTCTCCTGTTTCCCTCTTGAGATGTTTACTAAATGTCCTTGACATGTTTTTTTTCTCAACATCTTCTTAGCTTCTAAAGCTGATACTAGTTGAATAAGAGGTTTCGTCTTCATTCCAAGGAACGAAAATGGTTCCTCTCTTGGTTTCTGAAATGATACCTCCATTTCCTTACATTGGATGGTGGCATAATTACAACCCAACCAATCCATGCCTAGTATTACATCAAAGTCCTTCATTTCTATCATGTATAAGTTCGCTTCCATTGGTTTTCCCTCAACTTCAATACTTATTAGTTTGGCTATTCTATCAGTACTCAAAGGGTTGCCTAAAGGAATGCTAACCTCTAATGTACCTTCCGACTTATCACAGGTAATACTAGATTTAGCCATAAAATTTGTCAATACAAAGGAGTGTGTGGCTCCTAAATCAAACAATACATAAGCAGGCGTATTGGCTATCAATAAAGTACTTGCTATGACGTTCGAGCTTTCCTCTACATCTTTCTGAGTCATTGCAAAAACTCGTGCTTTCCCCTTCTGGTTCTGGTCATTGTTATCATCCTTTTTCAGGGTAAATGTGGGACAATCCTTAAAAATATGCCCTGGCTTGCCGCATCTGAAACAGACATTCTTCCCTTGCAGACATACGCCACGATGCATCTTTCCACACTTAGGACATAGCTCTATAACTGGCACAATGCTCTTGTTGGCATTGGCTCCACCATTAGCTTTCTTGTTCTGCCACTTGCCCTTTCCCTTATCCTGGCCATTCCATTTTCATTTACCCATACTGCCATTGTTCAGTTGATTGAACAATTGATTATGTTGCTCGGTGCTAGTCTTCTGGTACCAGACAGCATGAGCTCTTTCCAGCATTTCACGGTATGAGGTGGAATGATGGGACATAAGTATCATGCTTATATCTGGGTTCAACCCTTGTTCAAACCTCCTGACTTTCTTGTCCTCTGTATCCACCAGATGTGGAGCATACCTTAAAAGTTGGTCAAACTTCCTTTCATACTCAGTCAGGGACATAGTCCTTTGCTTGAGTTGGAGAAATTCATTTTCTTTGTGATCCCTCAAAGACTGTGGGAAGTACTTGTCCATTACTTCCTCTTTAAATCACTCCCAAGTCAATTTTGCTTGTTGCTCTGGGGTCCTCATCCGTGAAATCGAGTCCCACCAGTGGCTTGCATTACCGGAGAACATAAACTCAGCATACTGGACCTTCTGGGTGTCCGTGCACCCTATTAATCGGAATATTCTCTTCAACTTACAAAGCCACTCCTCAATTGCAATTGGATCAGCTACTCCATTGAAGGTAGGGGGCTTGTGTCTTATTAATTTCATACTTCGAATTCTAACAAAGAAGATAAAGTTTTATTTATTGATATAAAGGAAGTTGTTACAAGGATTTAAATCTAATCCCTATAAGTTCTACGGATGTTCTTTGGTGGAGCCTCATCTCCAGAGAAGTCTTCTGCCTCAGGTCTGGATTCTATGTCCATCTCAACCTGTGGCTCGGGCTCAGGATCATTCCCTTCTTCTTCGTCAAGTTCTTCTTCATCAACCTTTGACACTTGCATTGTTGTCAAGTGCCAATTGGATGGGAAAATTGAATGAAATTTAAACTGTCCAACAGGGTAATGTCACGTGCCAAAGTGTAAAGTAAAGTGTACACAATAGTGCAGATGTGGCAAGTTTCTTACCGATTGAAATTTGCTATTTGTACATTGATTTTTGACACGTTGTTTGGCACTTACATTGTTGTCAAGTGTCAATTGGATGGGAAACATGTTTGAAATTTAAATTGTCCAATAGGGTAATGTCACGTGGCAAAGTGTAAATTAAAGTGTACACCATAGTGTACATGTAGCAAGATTCTTATTGATTGAACTTTGCTATTTGTACACTGATTTTTGAAACGTTATTTGACACTTGTATTGTTGTCAAGTTTCAATTGGATGGAAAAACTATTTGAAGTTTAAACTATCCAACAGGGTAATGTCACATGGGAAAGTGTAAAGTAAAGTGTACACAATTGTGTAAATGTAGCAAGGTTCTTACCGATTGAACTTTGCTATTTGTACACTAATTTTTGACACGTTGTTTGACATTTGCATTACTATCAAGTGTTAATTGGATGGGAAAACTATTTGAAATTTAAGCTGTCCAACAGGGTAATGTCACGTGGCAAAGTGTACACCATAGTGTACATGTCACAAGGTTCTTACCGAATGAACTTTGCTATTTGTACACTGATTTTCGACACGTAGTTTGACACATGCATTGTTGTCAAGTGTCAATTGGATGGGAAATTTTTTTGAAATTTAAACTGTCCAGTACGGTAATGCCATGTGCCGAAGTGTAAACTAAAGTGTGTACACCATAGTGTACATGTTACAAGGTTTATACCGATTGAACTTTGCAATTTCACCTTGATTTTTGACATATTGTATGACACTTGCATTGTTATCAAGTGTCATTTGCATGGAAAAATTATTTGAAATTTAAACTGTCCAGCAAGGTAATGTCACGTGGCAAAGTGAAAACTAAAGTGTACACCATAGTGTACACATCGCAAGGTTCTTGCCGATTGAACTTTATTATTTGTACCCTGTATTTGAACACGTTGTTTGACACTTGCATTGTTTTCCAGTGTCAATTGGATGGGAAAATTGTTTGAAATTTAAACTGTCCAACAGGGTAATATCAAGTGGCAAAGCGTAAACTAAAGTAGACACCATAGTGTACATGTCGCAAGGTTCTTATGGATTGAACTTTGTTATTTGTTCATTGATTTTTGACACGTTGTTTGACACTTGCATTGTTGTCAAGTGTCAAATGGATAGGAAAATTATTTGAAATTTAAACTGTCCAATAAGGTATTGTCACGTGGTAAAGTGTGAACAAAAGTGTACACCATAGTGTACACGTCGCAAGGTTCTTACCGATAGAACTTTACTATTTGAACGCTGATTTTTGACACGTTGTTTAACACTTACATTGCTGTCAAGTGTCAATTGGATGGGAAAACTATTTGAAATTTAAACTGTCCAATAGGGTAATGTCATGTGGCCAAGTGTACACCATAGTGAACGTGTCGAAAGGTTCTTACTGATTGAACTTTGCTATTTGTACACTAATTCTTGACACGTTGTTTGACACTTACATTGTTATCAAGTGTCAATTGGATGGGAAAACTTTTTGAAAATTAAACTGTCCAACAGGGTAATGTCACGTGCCAAAGTGTAAACTAAAGTGTGCACCATAGTTTACATGTAGCAAGGTCCTTACCGATTGAACTTTGCTATTTGTGCAAGTGTTTTTGATGCATTGTTTGACACTTGTATTATTGTCAAGTGTCAATCGGATGGGAAAACTCTTTGAAATTTAAACTGTCAAACAAGGAAATGTCACATGGCTAAGTGTAAATTAAAGTGTACATCTAGCAAGGTTCTTACCGATTGAATTGTTAATTGTACACTAATTTTTGACATGTTGTTTGACATTTGCATTGCTGTCATGAGTCAATTGGATGGGAAAACTATTTGAAATTTAAACTGTCCAACAGGGTAATGTCAGGTGGTAAAGTGTAAACTAAATTGTACAAGTAGCAAGGTTCTTTGCGATTGATCTTTGAGATTTGTACAATAATTTTTGACACGTTGTTTGACACTTGCATTGCTGTCAAGTGTTAATTGGATGGGAAAACTGTTTGAAATTTAAATTATCCAACATGGTAATGTCACGTAGTAAACTGTATACCATAGTGTACATGTTGCAAGGTTCTTGCCGATAGAACTTTGCTATTTGTACACTGATTTTTGACACGTTGTTTAACACTTGCATTGTTGTCAAGTATCAATTGGATGGGAAAACTGTTTGAAATTTAAACTGTCCAACAAAGTAATGTCACGTGGCAAAGTGTAAACTAAAGTGTACACCATAGTGTATGTAATACTCCGAAATTTTGTGCTCATTTAATTTTTAGGATAGCAATTTAACTTTTCAAAATTTAGTATGGCCAAAATTATTAATGGTTGTCAAATTTGCATTGGTTGTCAATCTGGATTTCCTGTGTAAAACTTCACTGTTTCCAGTAAAACGCCTATATCATATGATCTTGGAAAATTTTCATATTTTAACCTAGAAAACTAATTGAAATTATCTTTCTAATGCCACAAATTTCATGTAAAACGGAGTTGGGATGAATTTTATAAAAATTGTCAAACTTGCTGCCCAACTAATCTTGATAGTGCCGAGGCCGTATATGTAATGTATAATTTCATGTTGGCATGCACTTTTACCGGCCATCAAATTTTATAAGAATTGTTTTACCAAATTGAAAATAAGTTTCTAACATGTAATACTTCTATTTAAGAGTATTTACATGTACCAAAGGCAGAAGTTACCATGTTTAGTACCTGACCCTCGAAGCTTAAGTTCGGGGTGTCACAATTACCCCGTTGGATAGTTTAAATTACAAACAGTTTTTCCATCCAATTGACACATGACAACAATGCATGGGTCAAACTACGTGTCAAAAATTAGGGTACAAATAGCAAAGTTCAATCGGTAAGAATCTTGCTACATGTACACTATGGTGTACACTTCAGTTTACATTTTACCACGTGACATTACCTTGTTGGAAAATTTAAATTTCAAATAGTTGCCCCATCCAATGGACACTTGACAACAATGCAAGTGTCGAACAACGTATCAAAAATCAGTGCACAAATAGCAAAGTTCAATGGTAAGAACTTGCTACAAGTACAATATGGAGTACACTTTAGTTTACACTTTGCCACGTGACATTACCCTGTTGGACAGTTTAAATTTCAAACAGTTTTCACATCCAATTGACACTTGACAACAATGCAAGTGTCAAAAATCAGTGCTCAAATAGCAAAGTTTAATCGGTAAGAACCTTGCTACATGTACACTATGGTGTACACACTTTAATTTACACTTTGCAACGTGACATTACTCTACTGGAAAGTTTAAATTTCATACAGTTTTCCCATCCAATTGACACTTGACAACAACGCAAGTGTCAAAACAACGTGTCAAAAATCAGTGTATAAATAACAAAGTTCAATCGGTAAGAACCTTGCTACATGTATACTATGATATACACTTTAGTTTACAGTTTACCACGTGACATTACCCTGTTTGAAAGTTTAAATTTCAAATAATTTTCCCATCAAATTGACACTTGACAACAATGCAAGTGTCAATCAGTGTGTCAAAAATCAGTATACAAATAACAAAGTTCAATCGGTAAGGACCTTGCTACATGCACACTATGATGTACACGTTAGTTTACACTTCGCCAGATGACATTACCCTATTGGACATTTTAAATTTCAAATAGTTTTCCCATCCTATTGACACTTCACAACAATGCAAGTGTTAAACAACGTGTCAAAAATCAATGTACAAATAGTAACGTTCATTCGGTAAGAACTTGCTTCATGTACACTATGTAGTACACTTTAGTTTACATTTTACCACATGACATTATCTTGTTGGAGAGTTTAAATTTCAAATAGTATTCCCAATCCAATTGACACTTGACAACAATGCAAGTGTCTAATAACGTGTCGAAAATTAGTATACAAATAGCAAAGTTCAATCAGTAAGAACGTTGCTATTTGTACACTATGGTGTACACTTTAGTTTACATTTTACCACGTGACATTACCCTGTTGGACAGCTTAAATTTCAAACAGTTTTCCCATCCAATTGACACTTGACAACAATGCATGTGTCAAACAACGTGTCAAAAATCAGGGTACAAATAGCTAAATTCAATCGGTAAGAATCTTGCTACATGTACACTATTGTGTACAGTTTAGTTTACATTTTACCACGTGACATTACCCCATTGGAAAGTTTAAATTTCAAACAGTTGTCCCATCCAATTGACACTTGACAACAATGCAAGTGTCAAACAACGTATCAAAAATCAGCGCACAGATTGCAAAGTTAAAATGGTAAGAACTTGTTACATGTACACTACGGAGTACACTTTAGTTTACACGTTGCCACGTGACATTACCCTATTAGACAGTTTAAATTTTTAACAATTTTCACATCCAATTGACACTTGACAACAACGCAAGTGTCAAACAACGTGTCAAAAATTAGTATACAAATAGCAAAGTTCAATCGGTAAGGACTTTGCTACATGTACTCTATGGTATACACTTTAGTTTACACTTTGCCACATGACATTACCCTATTGGACAGATTAAATTTCAAATAGTTTTCCCAACGGCAACAATGCAAGAGTCAAACAACATGTCAAAAATCAGTGTACAAATAACAATGTTCAATCGGTAAGAACCTTGTGACATGTTCACTATGGTGTACACACTTTAGTTTACACTTTGCCACGTGACATTTCCCCACTGGGCAATTTTAATTTCAAATAGTTTTCCCAGCCAATTGACACCTAATAGCAATGCAAGTGTCAAACAACGTGTCAAAAATTAGGGTACAAATAGAAAAGTTCAATTGGAAAGAACCTTGCTACAAGTACACTATGGTATACACTTTAGTTTACACTTTGCCACGTGACATTACCCCTTTGGACAATTTAAATTTCAAATAGTTTTCCCATCCAATTGACACTTGACAACAATGCAAGTGTCAAACAACGTGTCAAAAGTTAGTGTACAAATAGCAAAGTTCAATTGGTAAGGACCTTGCTACATGTACACTGTGGTGTACAATACCCTGTTGGACAGCTTAAATTTCAAACTTTTTCCCATCCAATTGACACTTGACAACAATGCTAGTGCCAAACGACATGTTAAAAATAAGTGTACAAATAGCAAAGTTCAATCGATAAGAACTTGCTACATGTACACTATGGAGTACACTTTAGTTTACACTTTATTTCGTGACATTACCCTGTTGGATAGTTTAAATTTCAAGTAGTTTTCCCATCCTATTGACACTTGAGAACAATGCGAGTGTCAAACAACGTGTCAAAAATCAGTGTACAAATAGCAAAGTTCAATTGGTAAAGACCTTGTTACATGTACACTATAGTGTGCACTTTACTTTACACCTTGCCACGTGACATTACCTTGTTGGACAGCTTAAATTTCTAATAGTTTTCTCATCCAATTGACACTTTGACAACAACGCAAGTGCCAAACAACGGAACGCCCCAATTTTTCTTTCCTTTACATTAAACACCGGAACGTTACGAAAACTCATTTTTCTTTAATTTAAAAATGCGAAACTATATAAATTCTTCAATAAACAAATAATTGTAACGTTTAAATTAAAATTATTGAAAGCGTATCTAACCATAAACATAAACTCCTAAGTAATTCAAATAATGCGTTCTAAATTAAAATAGACAAATTGCTAAATTTAAAATGGCAAACTTATTTCTTTTTCTCTATTCTTTATCCACTTCGTAGTCCGCATCACTAATTCTCCACTGTTCCAATCGACCCGAACTAATCTGTAAAATTAATGTAAGAGTGAGTATTAAAAATACCCAGTAAGATACGTGCAAATTTCCATATACAATTACATAACAAATAAAATCTACACTTCATACCGCTCTTTTTTTATGGAGTATATCGGTGACCAAGCGACACACCCATCTTAGGTCCTCTTAATTTCCATGTAGGAATTTCATATCTCTTTCTCTAGAACCCGAAGGTCCACTAGCATTCCATGCATATTTAATCGCATATAAGAGCATAAGGAAACGTAAACACTTTACACATAAATGTATCTTACCTCGTTGAATCTACAGTATGTTGAAAATCGTTCCTCCGCTTTGAAAGTATGTGATTAAAATACTCGATGTATGAAATTCTATTTCTAATGCTGCTTTCTGTCTTCCTTTTTCTCTCTCTCTCTCTCTTTTATCTTTCTCTTTCTCTATTTCACGTGTGAATTTTTGGTGTGGTAAAATGTGGGATTCTAGCCTACTATTTATAGGTGTAGACTAGAGTAGAAGATAAGTCTTATCCTAACCAAAGGATTTTTACTTGATTTGTACTAGGCCTTTTTGTTGTTATCAAAAAGAAATTAGAGAGTTGGTTTGTTATCCAATGCATGCCAACGTGCAGAAACATGATAGCTAAATGAGACATCAACTTTTCAAACTCAAATATGATTACATCAAAGATATCTTCTATCATAAATTCTGAAATCGGCAGCCAGCTTTTGACTTTGTTTAATATATTCATTCTTTATACACATACATAACTGTTTTGAAAAATCATCTAAATTCAAATGAGTTTGAGACTATCTACAATACTATATTTGCAAATAGAAAATTTATTTGCCATCACTTATCTATTATAATAAATGCTCCAAAGTAATTAAAATTCTATCTTATTTTAATAAATATTATGTTTAAACAAAAGGTAGCCTAATTAATCAGCACTGCCTAGAATATTTAATTAAAGGGAATTATATTAATTCCTAATTCTATTTAATCTTGTTTCATTATTCCATGACGGCCTTTCCCGTAAAATGCCTCAATCTAGTATAATCTACAGTTATTTTTCCCTTATCTAAACATCATGTGGAGTCTATCAACTCATAAAGTCAAGTAATTAAATAATACTAAAATAATCAATCCCTAAAATCAAGGAAACCTAACCTTCTTTTTCTCCAAAATCAAAGCAAATAATTATTAAAATAAACCTACTTCTTTTTATTCATAACCATTTCTATACGTACACACCATACAAAATCAAGACAATTCCATGTACACGTGTCAACACCACATCTTCCTTCCAAGTTTTAATTGAATTTGAAAACCAATTTCTTCAAATCGAAATTTCTTGGTGCTGGGTTATCCAAATCGACTATTTCTCGAGCCTAAAATTTATAATTAAATACTGGCTATCCAACGAGTATAATATTAATATACTTATATTTACTCTATCGAAATTTAATTATTTGACTCAAAGTATAAGAATTTAAAATGTATTACCTCTTAGTCCCTCAACTTTTGAAATAATATAATATAGATATTAAATAAATTTTTATCAAAAAAAAATTATTATTATTATTATTATTTTGGGATGTTACAATCTCACCCCCTTCAAATAATTTCGTCCTCGAAATTACCTGCATTCGGGTCCTATGTTGTCTGTTCCTGGGTTAAAGCAAAAATTCGGGCATTTCCCTTCTTTTCTTGTTCATCATTCTTCTTCAAGGGATTTTCTTTGCAATTTTTGATAATATGCCCTGTTTTACCGCATCGATAGCACACATGCTTCCCAAACAAACATTCACCACTATGCATTTTATTGCACTTTTGACAGGGTGGAATGGCTTGTCCAAAACTTGATCCAAAGTTAATCTTTTTGTTCTGTCCCTCTCCCTTCCCTTCATTGGACCCATTCCACTTCCTCTTTCCTGATAACTCGGTCCCTTGCTGTGGAATTTGATCCATTTCCAACCTATTTGAGATTGCTTGGGCAGTTTGCAAAACGCACCTATAGGTGGTGAATTGGTGGGATGCCATTATTCCACCAATCTCAGGACGCAATCCAAGTTCGAACCTCCTTGCTTTCTTTGCTTCAATATCCACTAGGTGTGGTGCATATCTTGAGAGTTGTTCGAATTTTCTTTCATATTCTTCAAGTTTCGTCTTTCCTTGTCTGAGTTGAAGCAATTCTGTCTCCTTGCGATCCCTCAGGGCTTGTGGGAAGTATTTTCCCATCATTTCCTCCTTAAATTGCGTCCAAGTCAGAGCACGTTGTTGTGCTTCTGTTCTAGTGTGAGATGCTGACTCCCACTAATGGCCTGCCGCGTCAACCAACATAAATTCTGCACATAACACCTTTTGAGCATCAGTGCAAGATAGATGTTTGAAGATTCGCTCCATTCCTCTTATCCATTCTTCAGCTGCTAGTGGGTTTGCCTTGCCATCGAAGGTTGGGGGTTTGTAGCAAGGGAACTGTTCCACGATTGAGCTGGTGTTGTTAGCGTTTGTACCACGGGGCCCACCCTATGCTTGTTGCCTACCCAAATCTTGTACCGCCCTTAGCAAATCTCTGATGATCGTACCTTGATTTTGTTGTTGTCTCGACATTTTCTTAACACAAATAAAATTTTAATTTAGGGAAAAAAAATTGGTAAAACACTTCTAATATCTTTGTAACAACGAAGAATTTAATATAATTTCCAAATCCTTAAATAAAAAAAATTTGCTCTTCAAAAAATCAAATAAATAAATAAATAATCCAACTTTTCCTAAGAAAATAAATAAAACTTATCCCTAATCTAGAATCTTCTTTTTATGTCGTCTCATCATCCGAAGTAATGCATGACTCGGGCTCGAAATCCATAACCAAATCAATGAAATTTTGTGGTTGGACTTCTTGCTCAGGGTCTTCTGGCTCTAGTTCGATCTCCTCCTCTGGGTCTTCCTCCGGCTCTGGCTCTAGCTCCGGCTCCGGCTCCAACTCCGGCTCCGGCTCCGGCTCTGACTCCGGTTCGGGTTCGGGCGCTGGTGCTTGTTGTCTATGGTTCCATAAAATTATGATATCTTCACAGTATTCTTTAAAATCAATCTTATCCCAATCTTCTTCCAAATATAAATCATAATCCATGTCCCTCACGAAATAAGCCACGTCTCTCCATTGAGGTCGCATAGTGCTTATAAGGTGATATATCGAAAGGATTGTCCCCTCATTATATCCAAATGACCTTGCTCGCTCCCACTTAGAAAGGAAATCTTCAACATGTTCAACAAAAGTTCTCTCCCATCTCACTTCAAATTTATGTAGTTCTCAATGGCCATTTCAGCACGCTGGAGGTACGTTGGGCTATTCCTAGTCATCCTA
>NW_019264345.1:1337-47001 GCF_002742605.1 Olea europaea var. sylvestris | reverse complement strand
CTTAAAATAGAATTTTCTTAGAATTATTGTTTTCCGTCTTAATGATTTGAATAACACGTAACTGAAAAGACTTCCAGGCAAGGAGGGGGGTCACAAACGGACCGCTTAAATCCCAAACTCGCCTTAGACAGTTTAGGTCTTTTTGACAATGTTTTTCAGTCTTATGGATACGCAAATCAAAGAAACTCGAAACAATAAGTGAGAAAAGAGATTTATTAAAATATGATTTTTTTTATACATAATATAATGTGGACACCCCTTTTTCTGTTAACACGCACACCAAGACACATACAAATACATGCACACACACCATAATATATACATACACCCCAGCATGCAACAAAACCTGCGAAAAGGTTGCATTAAAATATCAAATCACCTTTAAAACATTTGAGTTTCAAATTCCAAGGTTGTAATATATATTAAAATATTATTTCACCCTTACATAGCATGCAATAAAGGACATATGAATGAATACATTATGCAAAGTGATGTACTCGGTCAGATGGAACAAATGGTCAATTCACTGTAAAATTTAAAGTGGCTTTATAGCAGAAGCAAAATTCCAAAATTTTCTGTATTGTTTACGTGAACAGTTCTTGTTACTGTTCACGTGACTTTTTTTTTTTTTTTGGAAAAGTCTACAAGAAAGTAAAACCGTGCTCTGATACCATACTATAACGCCCCAATTTTTCTTTCCTTTACATTAAACACCGGAACGTTACAAAAACTCATTTTTCTTTAATTTAAAAATGCGGAACTATATAAAATTCTTCAATAAACAAATAATTGTAACGTTTAAATTAAAATTATTGAAAGCGTATCTAACCATAAACATAAACTCCTAAGTAATTCAAATAATGCGTTCTAAATTAAAATAGACAAATTGCTAAATTTAAAATGACAAACTTATTTCTTTTTCTCTATTCTTTATCCACTTGGCAGTCCGCATCACTAATTCTCCATTGTTCCAATCGACCCGAACTAATCTATAAAATTAATGTAAGAGTGAGTATTAAAAATACCCAGTAAGATACGTGCAAATTTCTATATACAATTACATAACAAATAAAATCTACACTTCATACCGCTCTTTTTTTATGGAGTATATCGGTGACCAAGCGACACACCCATCTTAGGTCCTCTTAATTTCCATGTAGGAATTTCATATCTCTTTCTCTAGAACCCGAAGGTCCACTAGCATTCCATACATATTTAATCGCATATAAGAGCATAAGGAAACGTAAACACTTTGCACATAAATGTATCTTACCTCGTTGAATCTACAGTATGTTGAAAATCGTTCCTCCGCTTTGAAAGTATGTGATTAAAATACTCGATGTATGAAATTCTATTTCTAATGCTGCTTTCTGTCTTCCTTTTTCTCTCCTTTCTCTCTCTCTCTCTCTTTTATCTTTCTCTTTCTCTATTTCACGTGTGAATTTTTGGTGTGGTAAAATGTGGGATTCTAGCCTACTATTTATAGGTGTAGACTAGAGTAGAAGATAGGTCTTATCCTAACCAAAAGATTTTGCCTTGATTTTTACTAGGCCTTTTTGTTGTTATCAAAAAGAAACTAGAGAGTTGGTTTGTTATCCAATGCATGCCAACGTGAAGAAACATGATAGCTAAATGAGACATCAACTTTTCAAACTCAAATATGATTACATCAAAGATATCTTCTATCATAAATTCTGAAATCGGCAGCCAGCTTTTGACTTTGTTTAATATATTCATTCTTTATACACATACATGGCTGTTTTGAAAAATCATCTAAATTCAAATGAGTTTGAGACTATCTACAATACTATATTTGCAAATAGAAAATTTATTTGCCATCACTTATCTATTATAATATAGTTTATCTTCCAAAATAAATGCTCCAAAATAATTAAAATTCTATCTTATTTTAATAAATATTATGTTTAAACAAAAGGTAGCCTAATTAATCAGCCCTACCTAGAATATTTAATTAAAGGGAATTATATTAATTCCTAATTCTATTTAATCTTGTTTCATTATTCCATGACGGCCTTTCCCGTAAAATGCCTCAATCCATTATATTCTACAGTTATTTTTCCCCTATCTAAATATCACGTGGAGTCTATCAACTCATAAAGTCAAGTAATTAAATAATACTAAAATAATCAATCCCTAAAATCAAGGAAACCTACCCTTCTTTTTCTCCAAAATCAAAGCAAATAATTATTAAAATAAACCTACTTCTTTTTATTCATAACCATTTCTATATGTACACACCATACAAAATCAAGACAATTCCATGTACACGTGTCAACAGCACATCTTCCTTCCAAGTTTTAATTGAATTTGAAAACCAATTTCTTCAAGTCGAAATTTCTTGGTGCTGGGTTATCCAAATCGACTATTTCTTGAGCCTAAAATTCATAATTAAATACTGGCTATCCAACGAGTATAATATTAATATACTTATATTTACTCTATCGAAATTTAATTATTTGACTCAAAGTATAAGAATTTAAAATATATTACCTCTTAGTCCCTCAACTTTTGAAATAATATAGTATAGATATTAAATAAATTTTTATCAAAAAAAATTATTATTATTATTATTTTTTTTGGGATGTTACACGGCGTGCCAAAAAAGAACTTGCTACAAGTACACTGTGGAGTACACTTTAATTTACACTTTGCCTCGTGTCATTACCCTGTTTGACAGTTTAAATTTCAAATAGTTTTCACATCCAATTGACACTTGACAACAATGCAAGCGTCAAACAACGTGCCAATAATCAGTGTACAAATAACAAACTTCAATCGGTAAGGTCCTTGCTATATGTACACTATGGTATATACTTTAGTTTACACTTTATCACGTGACATTACCCTGTTGGACAATTTAAATTTCAAATAGGTTTCCTAACGAATTGACACTTGACAATAATGCAAGTGTCAAACAACGTGTCAAAAATTAGTGTACAAGTAGCAAAGTTCAATTGATAAGAACCTTGCTACATGTACACTATGGTGTACAAACTTTAGTTTGCACTTTGTCACGTGACATTACCCCACTGGACATTTTAAATTTCAAACAGTTTTCTCATCTAGTTGACACGTGATAGCAATGCAAGTATCAAATAATGCGTTAAAAATCAGTGTACAAATTGTAAACTTCAATTGGGAAGAATCATGCTACATGTACACTATAGTGTACACTTTAGTTTACACTTTGCCACGTGACATTACCCTGTTGGACAATTTAAATTTCAAATAGTTTTCCCATCCAATTAACACTTGATAACAATGCATGTGTCAAACAATGTGTCGTAAATCAGTGTACAAATAGCAAAGCTCAGTCGGTATGAAGCTTTCAACATGTACACTTTAGTTTACAGTTTACCACATGACAATACTCTACTGGGCAGTTTAAGCTTCAAATAATTTTTTCATCCAATTGACACTTGACAACTTGTCGAAAATCAGTGTACAAATAGCAAAGTCCAATCAGTAAGGATCTTGCTATATGTACACTATGGTGTATACTTTAGTTTACAATTTGCCATGCGACATTACCCTGTTGGACAGTTTAAATTTCAAACAGTTTTTCCATCCAATTGACAATTGAGAACGATGCAAGTGTTAAACAACGTGTCAAAATCAGTGTACAAATAGCAAAGTTCAATTGGTAAGAACCTCGCTACATATACAATAAAGTGTACACTTTAGTTTACTCTTTGCCACAGTTTTCCCATCCAATTGACACTTGAAAACAATGCAAGTGTCAAACAATATGTCCAAAATTAGTGTACAAATAGCAAAGTTAAATCAGTAAGAACCTTACTACATGTACACTATGGTGTACACTTTTGTTCACACTTTGCCACGTGACGTTAACCAATTGGATAGTTTAACTTTCAAACAATTTTCCTATCGAATTGACACTTGACAACAATGCAAGGGTCAAACAGCGTGTCGAAAATCAGTGTGCAAATAGTAAAGTTCAATCGACAAGAACCTTGCTACATTTACACTACAGTGTAAACTTTAGTTTACACTTTGCCACGTGACATTACCTTGTTAGGCAGTTTAAATTTCAAACGGTTTTCCCATCCAATTGACACTTGGCAACAATACAAGCGTCAAACAACGTGTCAAAAACCAGTATACAAATAGCAAAGTTCAATTGGTATGAACCTTGCAACATGTACAGTTTACCAAGTGACATTACCATGTTGGACAACTTAAATTTCAAACAGTGTTCCCATCCAACGGACACTTGACCATAGTGCAAGTATTAAACAACGTGTCGAAAATCATTGTATAAATAGCAAAGTTCAAACGGTAAGGACCTTGCAATATGTACACTACGGTGTACACTTTAGTTTCCATTTTGCCACGTGACATTACCCTATTTGACAGTTTAAATTTCAAACAACTTTCCCATCCAATCGACACTTGAAAACAATGCAAGTGTCAAACAATGTGTCAAAAATTAGTGTACAAATAGCAAAGTATAATCAGTTAGAACCTTGCTACATGTACACTATGGTGTACACTTTAGTTTACACTTTGCCAAGTGACATTACCCTGTTGGACAGTTTAAATTTCAAACAGATTTCCCATCAAATTGACACTTGAAAACATTACATGTGTCAAACAATGTGTCAAAAACCAGTGTACAACTAGCAAAGTTCAATCGGTATGAACCTTTCAACATGTACACTTTAGTTTACACTATAGCAAGTGACATTACCCTGCTGGACAGTTTAAATTTCAAACAGTTTAACCATTCAATTGACACTTAACAACAATGCAAGTGTCAAACAACGTGTCAAAAACCAGTGTACGAATAGCAAAGTTCAATCGGTAAGAACCCTGCTACATGTACACTACGGTGTACACATTAGTTTACACTTTGCCACGTGACATTACCCTATTGCACAGTTTAAATTTCAAACAGTATTCCCATACAATTGACACTAGAAAACAATGCAAGTGTCAAACAATGTGTCAAAAATCAGTGTACAAATAGCAAAGTTCAATCGGTAAAAACCTTGCTACATGTATACTATGGTGTACACTTTTCTTTACACTTCTCGACGTGACATTAACATGTTGGACAGTTTAAATTTCAAACAATTTTCCCATTGAATTGACACTTGACAACAATGCAAGTGTCGAACAGTGTGCCGAAAATTAGAGTACAAATAGCAAAGTTCAATTGGAAAGGACCTTACTACATGTACACTATGGTGTACACTTTAATTTACACTTTGCCACGTGACATTACCCTGTTGCACATTTTAAATTTCAAACAATTTTCCCATCTAATTGATACTTGACAACAATGCAAGTGTCAATCAACGTGTTAAAAACCAGTATACAAATAGTAAAGTTCAATTTGTATGAACCTTGCAATATGTACAATTTAGTTTACAATTTACCATGTGACATTACCCAGTTGGACTGTTTAAATTTCAAGCAGTTTTCCTATCCAATTGACACTTAACAACAATGCAAGTGTCAAACAATGTGCGTAAAATCAGTGTACAAATACCAAAGTTCAATCGGTAAGAACCTTGCTACATATACACTATGGTGTACACTTTAGTTTACACTTTGCCACGTGACATTACCCTGTTACACTGTTTAAATTTCAAATAATTTTCCCATCCAATTGATACTTGAAAACAATGCAAATGTCAAACAATGTGTCAAAAATTAGTGTACAAATAGCAAAGTTCAATCGGTAAGAACCTTACTACATGTACACTATGGTGTACACTTTAGTTTACACTTTGCCACATGACGTTAACCTGTTGGACAATTTAAATTTCAAAAAATTTTCCCATCGAATTGACACTTGACAACTATGCAAGTGTCAAATAGCGTGTCAAAAATCAGTGTACAAATAGCGAAGTTCAATTGGTAAGGACCTTGCAACATGTACACTTTAGTTTATACTTTATCATGTGACATTACCCAGTTGTACATTTTAAATTTCAAATAGTTTTCCCATCCAATTGACACTTGACAACAATGCAAGTGGCAAACAACGCATCATAAATCATTGTATAAATAGCAAAGTTCAAACGGTAAGGACCTTGCAACATGTACACTTGGTGTACACTTTAGTTTACACTTTATCACGTGACATTACCCTGTTACACACTTTAAATTTCAAATAATTTTCACATCCAATTGACACTTAAAAAAAATGCAAGTGTCAAGCAACGTGTCAAAAATCAGTGTACAAATAGTAAACTTCAATCGGTAAGGACCTTGCTACATGTCCACTATGGTGTACACTTTAGTTTACACTTTATCACGTGACATTATTCTATTGTACAGTATTAATTTCAAATAATTTTCCCATCCAATTGACACTTGAAAACAATGCAAGTGTCGACCAACGCGTCAAAAATCAGTGTACAAATAGCAAAGTTCAATCGATGAGGCCCTTGCTACATGTACACTATGGTGTACACTTTAGTTTACACTTTATCACGTGAAATTACCCTGTTGCACATTTTAAATTTCAAACAATTTTCCCATCCAATTGACACTAGACAACAATGCAAGTGTCAAACAACGTGTCGAAAATCATTGGACAAATAGCAAAGTTCAATCGGTAAGTACCTTGCTACATGTACACTATAGTGTATACTTTAGTTTATACTTTGCCACGTGACATTACCCTGTTGCACAGTTTAAATTTCAAATAATTTTCCCATCCAATTGACACTTGAAAACAATGCAAGTGTCAAAAAACGTGTCAAAAATCTGTGTACAACTAGCAAAGTTCAATTGGCAAGAACCTTGCTACATGTACACAATGGTGTACACTTTTGTTTACACTTTGCCACGTGACAGTAACCTGTTGGACAATTTAAATTTCAAACAATTTTCCCATCGAATTGACACTTGACAACAATGCAAGTGTCAAACAGCTTATCGAAAATCAGGGTACAAATAGCAAAGTTCAATCGGTAAGGACCTTACTACATGTACACTATGGTGGACACTTTAATTTACACTTAGCCACGTGACATTACCCTGTTGGACAATTTAAATTTCAAACAGTTTTCTCATCCAATTGATACTTGACAAGAATGCAAGTGTCAAACAACGTGTCAAAAGCCAGTATACAAATAGCAAAATTCAATTTGTATGAACCTTGCAATATGTACACTTTAGTTTACAATTTACCACATGACATTATCCTGTTGGACTGTTTAAATTTCGAGCAGTTTTCCCACCCAATTGACACTTGAAAACAATGCAAGTGTCAAACAACGTGTCAAAAATCAGTGTACAAATAGCAAAGTTCAATCGGTAAGAACCTTGCTACACGTACACTATGGTGTACACTTTTGTTTACACTTTGCCACGTGACATTAACCTGTTGGAAAATTTAAATTTCAAATAATTTTCCCATCGAATTGACACTTGACAACAATGCAAGTGTCAAACAGCATATCAAAAATCAGTGTACAAATAGCAAAGTTCAATCGGTAAGGACCTTGCTACATGTACACTTTAATTTACACTTTGCCACGTTACATTACCCTGTTGGACAATTTAAATTTCTAACAATTTTCCCGTCCTATTGACACTTGACAATAATGCAAGTGTTAAACAACGTGTCAAGAATCAGTGTACAAATAGCAAAGTTCAATCGGTAAGAACCTTGCTACATGTATACTATGGTGTACGCTTTTGTTTACATTTTCTCACGTGACATTATCCTGTTGGACAGTTTAAATTTCAAACAGTTTTCCCATCAAATTAGTAATGGACAGCAATGCTAGTGTTTAAACGTGTCAAAAATCAATGTATCAATAACAAAGTTCAATCATTAAGAACCTTGCTATATGTACACTATTGTGTACACACTTAAGTTTACACTTTGCCACGTGACATTACACTTTTTGACAGTTTAAATTTCAAACAGTTTTCCCATCCAATTGACATTTGCCAATAGTGCACGTGTCAAACAACATGTTGAAAATCGATGGACAAATAGCAAAGTTCAGTCGGTATGAACCTTTCAACATGTACACTTTAGTTTACACTTTCTAATGTCCCGACCCCTAGTGGACCAGAACTCTACTTACTTTACTTAGCTTAACCGGTGGTTTAGTAACAAGTGTATACGTTTTAGCGGAAGCTTACATCTTCGGATAATAATTTAAATAACTATACTTCAAATACTTTGAACAAAAACACTGAATTATTTTTCAAAACAACAAAATGTAATTTATTTGAAGAAAACATAACTTGTTCTCGCATTCTGCGTTATTCACAACTTTAAAGAAATAACATTGGAAAACATTTCATAAAAATAAATCCAAATCACTTATTCACCAAATTTCCATGGGCTCGTTGCATCACTCTCCATCTTCTCCTCCATCCATGCCCGAGGTAGAATTCCTTCAATCTGTAGAGATGGGATTAAACCCGTGAGTTGAAAAACTCAATAGGTGTCATAGGTACATTCGTGACCAAGCTATACAAATCAAAACATTAACTTTATAACTTTTCAGACATGCCGTACCCGGAGGCACCATTTGACATGAAGGGGTATGCCGTACCCGAGGGCACCATTTGACATGAAGGGGTATGCCGTACCCGAGGGCACCATTTGACATACGAACATTTCTTCAACATAGAGGGGTATACCGTACCGGAGAACCATTTGACATACAACCATCAACATAGAGGGATATGCCGTACCGAAGTACCATTTGACATACAAACATTAACATGAATTGAAACTTATAACTTAACACGATTAAATACATTGCACCTCTACCTACCTTGATTGATGCTTTTGAAACTTTGAAAACTTGGATTGAAAACTTCGATGAAACTTGGACGTTGAAAGAAATGCACTCCTTGGATGTTTGAAAATCGCTAAGAATTGATGCTTGGAAACACTTCTTAAACTTCTAGGAAAAATAGTTTTCCTCCCTCTCTTTTTCTCTCTTGAAAACTCTTTCTTTAGTATGTAAAAGCTCTTGCTTTTGGTGTGTGAAAAAATGAGTGAAATGAGGTCTCTATTTATAGGTAAATATTCCATAACTTAAATCAAATGAAGGGTCAAATTTCATTTAAGAGAGAAAACATAGGTGCCATTTAAGTTTGAAGTTAAATGCTTCAATTTAGTGGGGTTTTTATTGCCAAAAATGTAGGTAGCCCTTTGAGAAAATAATTGATGAAAATAAATATTTAAATTCTAGAGTAAAACAAGAATTTTCATTTCAGGCAGTTTCGGTCGACCGGTTGTAGTCCGGTTGACACTGCATAGCTTTCAGTGTTTCTATCATAACTTCTTCTCCCGATATCCGATTGAGGTAATTCAAAATGCGTTGGAAAGCTAACTCTATTTAGATATCATTTTCTAAATTAAATGTTTCCTATGTCAAAAATGGATCTCAAATGAGACTAAAAATCTGAAGTATACTTTAGTCATCCAATATTCATGTCTTAGTGCCACTGAGGTATCTAGAATTATTTGGGGTTCTACACAAGTCTTGCCTCATCTTTGTTGAACCTCGATCTGGTCTCCGAAATGAAGGTTCCTAAAATATCTTCCTGTGATGGCTTTCGCTCAATTGCTTGATTATTGAACCCCTGATAGTAGTTATTTCCTGAGTAGTTTCCCTTTTGATTGAAATTCCGATCGTTCACATATTGAAATTGTTCATTCTCCCTTTCAACTTTTTGGTATGCAGTGGATGTAGCCATAATAGATTTTGATTTCTTTTGTGATACACGTGAAGTCAATGTAGCTAGTTGATAAGTGAGAGATGACATTTGAGTTGTAAGGGCGGTCATAGGATCTACTTCATAAAGGCCAGCAACTTTCTTTGCACTTGAACGCTCACTCGGCCATTGACAGCTGTTAGTAGCTATCTTATCGAATAATGCATAAGCCTCATTTGGAGTTTTGGATAATAGTGCACCCCCTGCTGTAAAATCTACCACTATCCGTGTCTGTCCATTCAAACCGTTGTAGAAGGTTTGTATCTGCAACCAATCTAGGTAACCATGCTGAGGACATCTTCTGAATAGATCTTTATATCTCTCCCACGCCTCATAGAATGCTTTAAATCTAATTGTTGAAACTGTCCAATTCACTCCGTAATTGTACTGCCTTCAAAGGTGGAAAGAATTTTGTAGGAAACTTCTGCGCTAACCCCTCCCAAGTTGTGATGGATCCATACGGCAATGATGGTTTGGTGCTATGATGCTGGACTTGATTGATACTTCTTCTAGTTTCTCCCCCGAACTTGATATTTATCCAGTTACTCTTCGTCAATTGGTTTGATTGTTCCACGATGTCAAGTTTCTGAAAATTCAAAATGTAGATATTAAATTCATGGAACAAGTGTTACTTAACTCAAACATCTAATAACCAACTAGACTGCTTAAAGACCCAAGGGAGATGAGGTAGGGCTGATGAATTCCTAAATAAAATAATTTTTTGAAATGAAATAAACTCTCCTATAATTCAAAACAAATAAAATAAGTGAAAAGGTAAGAACGCTTGTGTTGCCTCCGAAGAAGCGCTTCTTTATAGTCACTAGCTTGACTCAACCACAACGCCTATGGTGGATCCTCAGGTGGCAAAAACTTGCCACGCGATTTATGGAACATGATTTTTAAACCGCAAGTGTATGGTATCAAGTTTTGTAATATAGTAAAGAAATTAGGATGTCGAACCCACAAGGATTGATATTCGAATCAATTGAGTACTATAATTATTTTAGCTTTCCCTTTATTTAGATGATCAAATTTTGAGTCAATGTTTTTGTGCTAAATTAAAATTAAATACGATAAACAATGCAAGTAAACGAGGGAAAATTATGAAGTTTCTATCAAATTATGAATACCTAGGGAATGATTCACCATACATTCAACAATATTTTTCAACCATATAACTATTTCTATCAATCTTTCCAAAATTTATAGGCAAGAACGCTAAAGTGATTCTATTTCCTTCTCTCGATAGCCAAATAAAATCTATTTTTATATATTAATTCCAATATCTCTATTTTGAATTAAAAGTATAAAAATTATCAAGCACGTGGTTCTTAATTAAAACAAGCCTCAAAGATTCATAATTTCTCTCGAAACCTACGAAATCTAGGTTATGTTGTCTTAGATTACGCCTAAATTTGCCTCTCTCGAGCGCCAAAATTTAGAACATCAAATCAGTCAATTAGTGGCCAGTTAATTGAAAGCATTACGCACAAACAACATAAATAAATAAAAAGGAAAGATCAATTGAAATAATTATAACGGAATCCAAAAATGTCTCAAGGAGGCTACATCATCCCTAGAATAATTGTTTAGTTCATAATTGAGAAAATTGACATGAATAAATTAATAAGAAAGAACATCTTTATAGTGTCGAACTATTCGAACATCCTCAACTAACAACTTATCTTGTTTAATGTTGGTCATCGATACTTGAAATCTTTGACCTAATTCTTTTTTTGGCGTCCTTTCAACCTGAGTTGTTAACACTATAGGAGACAAGGTATTTACCTCAGTTCCCACAAAGCGAAACTCTTCCTCGCCCTGTCTTCGAAAAATTACCATTCTCTCGGTACAATGAATAGTTGCACAGTTTTTAGACAACTAGTCCATTCCAAGGATAACATCAAAGTCTTTTATCATTAATAGAATTAGATCTACTGCTATACCTCTACCATCAATTTTCATCTTAAGATTTCTACCCATTTGGTCAGCCACAAGTATCTTTCCAGATGGAAGAGAGATTTCTAAGGTATACGGAAGGAATTCACATTTTAATTTAGACTTTGCAACAAACGAAGAAGAAATGAACGAATGTGTAGCTCCAGAATCTATAAGTACAAATGCAGGCATATTGGAAACAGAGACAATACCTGCGAGGACATTAGGGTCTCGCTCTGCTTCTTGCATGGATAAGGAGAAAACTCGTGCTTTTCCTTTCTTATCATCTCCAGCCTTCTGTGTCTAATTTTGGGGGCATTCTTTAGCAAAATGTCCTAATTTCCCACACTTGAAACAAACATTTTTCCCAATAAGCATTCTCCTTTGTGAGGTTTATCGCACTTAGGACAACATTTATCACCACCAGCTCCTACTATCTCCGTCTTTCGTTTCATTGGTGCATTATTCCCTTTTCCTTTACCGTTATTCAGTCTATTAAAGTTCCACTTCCTCTTACCGGAGAAATTTTGAACTTGGTAAGAATTTCCAACGTTTTGAGTTCTTTGATAAGAAATAGTATGTGCTCGCTTCAGGACTTCTCGATAAGTGTTTAGCTCAAGAACTGACACTATATCACGAATATAAGGTTGAAGCCCGCGTTCGAACCTTCTAGCCCGCTTTTCCTCCGTATCCACTAAATGTGGAGCAAACCTTGATAATTCCTCAAATTTGCGTTCATATTCCACGAGGGTCATGGTTCCCTGTTGGAGTTTGAGGAACTCCATCTCTTTTTGATCTTTCACAGCTGTCGGGAAGAATTTTTCTTCTACGAGTTCCTTAAATCTCACCCAAGTTATAGTTTGTTCTTCAGCAGGTGTTAATGACCCGGTAGTCATGTCCACCAATGGCTAGCCCCTTCTTTAACATAAACACTAAAAATGTTACCTTTTCAGCATCTTCACATCTTATAAATTTAAAGATACGTTCTAGTTCTCGTAACCAGTCTTCAACTGCCAAGGGATCCATACTCCCCTTGAATGATGGAGGGTTCATTTTACGAAATTGTTCTATCATTGCAGTTCGATCCCTCAGGTTAGGTACTATTTGAGATTGAATAGCTGGTTGGTTGTGCTCCTGATGATCAGTTAGTACTTGTTAATTTAGTGTTCGTTGTCCAGTCAAAGGTGGTGCCTGTTGTTGCTATCCCAATTCCCGCATTACGGCAAGCAATTCTCTTGCAAAGTTTGCTACATTAACTTCTACACCACTAAAACTAGCATTAGCATTGCCACTGCCTAAGTTCATATTGGAATTCAGTGCACTGACATGGTTGCGCTTTGGAGGCATTTCATTTGAATGAAAATATTCATCCACTTAGAATTACTTCAGGACGTAATACTAACTTTAGAAACATCCAAAGGTCAAGACAACTTTCTTTCATATATATAGATTATTATTTTTCACAAACAAAAGTCATGTTAAGGTACGGTACATACATTCAAAAGTAGATATACGTATTACATCCTATTCTATTCCAAAAACAAAGATAACTAGATAAGATGGTGTCTAATCTTCTATTTCTTCTGGATCCTCCTCAAGGTCTTCATCTGGGTCTTCCTCTAGTTCTTCCTCTAACATGCTTTGTTTCAAACTATCTGGTAATGGTATGGGAAAACTTTCATTTAGAACTCTCGAAAAGCACTTAGCCAACGGTCCATTATCTAGCCTAGAATTGGTAGCTCGTAAACTAGTATTCATGGATAAGGTTATAGCCTTCTAAAAGTTTCACCGTAAATTGCGGCTAGTTTCATAACTTTCTCGAAGTAAGTATGTAAGGTCCTCATATGAAAGGTCATCATCAGACCATAGTACGATCTCATTTATGACTAAAGCCCAAGGTTCTGGAACAGTTTTATATAACCTCCGTATCTTCACCTTATCCCTTATGCTATGGTGTATCTCCCATAACATCTCAACAGTGCAATCTAGCAGATCAAGATGTTGTTCGAGGCTATGGAGCGGATGCATACAATAATTATAGTAAAATGCCAATAATATGTCCCGCTTCTTCGCAAAACCACAAGCTTCTGTCCTTGTGGGGGTTCTTACCATTCGCGCCATAACTAGGACAAAAATTGATTATGTTACTCTACAAGGCTCTAATAAATAATCAGATATAAGTGTTAATGACTTCATAATCTCAACCATGACTTGATTCAAAATATTCATATATCCAACCATAGATATAGCAGTTCATTGCATAACAAAACTCATAAACTTTAAAAAGAAGTTTTTACCTTGATCATCGGCTGAAAGTCAGTTTCTGGCTTGCTCGATGATGAAGGACAGTAACTTTTCTTTTTAAAAAAAAATCTACAGAAAAGCATAACTGCTCTGATACCACGCTGTGACGCCCCGAACTTAAGCTTCGAGTGTCACGTACTAAACATAAAAATTGCTGCCTTCACTACATGTAAATACTCTTAAATAAAAGTATTACATGTTAGAAACTTATTTTGAATTTGGTAAAATATCTCTCATAAAATTTAATGGCCAGCAGAAGTGCATGTTAACATGAAATTATACTTTACATTTACGGACTCGGCACTGCCACGGTTAGTTGGGGCAGCAAGTTCAACTATTTTTATAAAATTCATCCCAACTCCGTTTTCTATGAAATTTGTGGCATTAGAACGATATTTTCAATTAGTTTTCTAGGTTAAAATATGAAAAATTTCCAAGATCCTATGATATGGGCGTTTTACTGAAAACAGTGAAGTATTGCACAGAAAGTTCAGATTGACCCTTCAACGCTTAAAAATTCATATCTCAGGCCACGGATATCCAGATTGAGTGATTATTGCACCCATATTAAGAAAACCCAAAGAGGAACGCAATAATATTTTTATAGTCTCAAATAGACATTTATGGAGTCAGAAATAACGTTTTAAGTTAACCCAAAAACTGTCATGTTTCTGCCTTTTTATCACTTGCAAGGGAAAGTCTTAAAAAAAAAAAAAAACGTCTCTTAACATAAAATGGGAGATATGATTACATAATTTACTTCCGGTACCATATTACATCATGTCTTATACATGTTTTTATATAATAACATAAGAAAAACATATGGAAAGCAGTCAAACAAAACATACAAAGAAGAAACTTCGATGTAAAATAACTTTGTCCTTAACCCATCATCGATTATGCCGACTGACTTCCACCAACTCTACAATTATGGATCTGAAAATTTAGTATGGAATACTATGAGTATAAAGAATACTTAGCCATGCTTGGATTTAACATGTTAATACTACACAAAAGAATGCATTCAAACACATACTTGCACATTCCGGCTTGCCGACGCCCTTCGGACTTGTCCTAAGGCATAGATAGATATCTAACTCTGTGGACTTGTCCACGTCTTTCATATTATGGTTTTCATGCATAGCTTAAGCATAAATATTACCATAAATCCTACCACTTAAGCATGGAAAATATCTTACTGTAAAACTTGAAGAAATTTCTGTTGAAAGATGAATTGAGAGTGCTAGGCTTTGTCCCCTTTTCCTCACGTATTCACTGCCCTTTCTTACAAGTGATATTCTATTTTTTTTTACAAAGGAAATAAATGGCAGCGACATTTCTTATTTAAAGGTAAGAGGACTTAATGATTAAGTAAAGGTGACTCTTCAACAATTGTCTCCACATGGGTTGCATGGATGCACTTCATAAATTTAACTAAACACCTCATGCTTAAGTTAAACACTTCATGCTTGCCTTAGCCACCTCATGTTTGCTTGTTACCTCACTACAAAGATAACATTCTACTCTCGGCCAAGTGGGAAAAAAAATGCTCATCTTTAGTAATTAGGTGAAAACATAAATAATTTTAGAGTCTCAAACGGACGTTTATAGAGTTAGAAACATCATTTTGAAATTGACTCCAGAAACTGTCTCGTTTCTGCCTTTTGTCTCTTGTATGGAAAATAAACTACAAAAATGTCTCTTATCACAACATGAAAGATATAATTACAAAATCTACTATTAATACCATATTATATCATGTCATGTACATATTTTTATATAATACCATAAGAAAGATAGATGGAACAACAGTCATCGAGCAAAACATCTTTGTCCTTAATCCATCATCGAATTCGCCAACTAACTTTCATCAATCCGACGATCATGGATCTGAAAATTTAGCATAACATACTATGAGTATAAGAAATACTCAGTAAGATACCATGCTTGGATTTTTATCATGATACTACTACCCAAAAGAATGCAATCAAACACATACTTGCACAATCCGGCTTGCCGGTGCCCTTCGGACTTGTCCTAAGGCATAAATAGATATCTAACTTTGTGGACTTGTCCACCATAATCATATTATGGTTTTTCATGCATAGCTTAAGCATAAATATTACCATGAAAATCATAACTCTTAAGCATGGAAAGTATCTTACCGATTGAACTTTGCTATTTGTACACTAGTTTTTGACACATTATTTGACAATTCCATTGTTGTCAAGTGTCAATTGGATGGAGAAACTGTTTGAAATTTAAACTATCCAATAGGGTAATGTCTCGTGGCAAAGTGTATACTAAAATGTACACCATAGTGTACATGTAGCAAGGTTCTTACCGATTGAACTTTGTTGTTTGTATACTAATTTTTGTTACGTTGTTTGACACTTGCATTGTTGTCAAGTGTCAATTGGATGAGAAAACTATTTGAAATTTAAACTATCTCACAGGGTAATGTCACGTGGCAAAATGTAAACTAAAGTGTACACCATAGTCTACAAGTAGCAACGTTCTTACAGATTGAACTTTGCTATTTGTAGACTGATTTTTGACACGTTGTTAGACACTTGCATTGTTGTCAAGTGTCAACTGGACGGGAATACTGTTTGAAACTAAAACTCTCCAACAGGGTAATGTCATGTGGTAAAGTGTAAAATAAAGTGTACTACATAGTGTACATGAAGCAAGTTCTTCCCGATTTAACGTTATTATTTGTACACAGATTTTTGACACGTTGTTTGGCACTCAAATTGTTGTGAAGTGTCAATAGGATGGGGAAACTATTTGAAATTTAAAATGTCCAATAGGGTAATATCACCTGGCGAAGCGTAAACTAACGTGTACACCATTGTGTATATGTAGCAAGGTCCTTACCAAATGGACTTTGTTATTTGTACACTGATTTTTGACACACTGTTTTACACTTGCATTGTTTTCAAGTGTCAATTCGATGGAAAAATTGTTTGAAATTTAAACTTTCAAATAGGGTAATAACACGAGGCAAACTGTAAACTAAAGTGTACACCATAGTATACATGTAGCAAGATTCTTGCCGATTGAACTTCGCTATTTGAATACTAATTTTTGACCTGTTGTTTGACACTTGCATTGTTGTCAAGTATCAATTGGATGGGTAAACTATTTGAAATTTAAACTATCCAACAGGATAATGTTATGTGGCAAAGTGTAAACTAAAGTGTACACCGTAGTGTAGATGTAGCAAGGTTCTTACCGATTGAACTTTGCTATTTATGCACTGATTTTTGATACGTTGTTTAACACTAGCATTGCTGTCAAGTGTCAATTGGATGGAAAACTATTTGAAATTTAAACAGTCCAACAGGGGAATGTCACGTGGCAAAGTGTAAACTAAAGTATACACCATAGTGTACTTGTAGCAAGGTTCTTTCCGATCGTACTTTGTTATTTGTACACTGATCTTTGAAACGTTGTTTGACAGTTGCATTGTTGTCAAATGTCAATTGGATGAGAAAACGGTATGAAACTTAAAATTTTCGACAGAGTAATGTCACGTTGTAGAGTGTAAATTAAAGTTTGTACACCATAGAGTACATGTAGCAAGGTCCTTGCCGATTGAACTTTGCTATTTGAACACTAATTTTTGACACATTGTTTGACACTTGCACTGTTGTCAAGTGTCAATTGGGTGGGAAAACTGTTTGAAATTTAAGCTGTCCAACAGGGTAATGTCATGTGGCGAAGTGTACACCGTAGTGTACATGTAGCAAGGTTCTTACCGATTGAACTTTGCTATTTGTTCACTGATTTTTGTGATGTTGTTTGACACTAGCATTGTTGTCAAGTGTCAATTGGATGGGAAAACAGTTTGAAATTTAAACAGTCCAACAAGGCAATGTCACGTGGCAAAGTGTAAACTAAAGTATACACCATAGTGTAATTGTAGCAAATTTCTTTCCGATTGTACTTTGCTATTTGTACACTGATTTTTGACACTTGGATTGTTGTCAAGTGTCAATTGGATGGGAAAACTGTATGAAATTTAAACTTTCCAGCAGAGTAATGTCACGTTGTAAAGTGTAAATTAAAGTTTGTACACCATAGTGTACATGTAGCAAGGCTCTTATCGATTGAACTTTGCTATTTGTACACTGATTTTTGACACGGTGTTTGACACTTGCATTGTTATCAAGTGTCAGTTGGTTGGGAAAACTATTTGAAATTAATCTGTCCAATAGGGTAATGTCACGTGGTAAAGTGTAAACTAACGTGTATACCATAGTGTAATTGTAGCAAGTTTCTTTCCGATTGTACTTTGCTATTTGTACACTGATTTTTGACACTTGGATTGTTGTCAAGTGTCAATTGGATGGGAAAACTGTATGAAATTTAAACTATCCAGTAGGGTAATGTCACGTTGCAAAGTGTAAACTAAAGTGTACTCCATAGTGTACATGTTGCAAGTTTTTACCGATTGAACTTTGCTATTTGTACACTGATTTTTGACACGTTGTTTGGCACTTGCATTTTTGTTGAGTGTTAATTGGATGGGAAAACTATTTGAAATTTAAACTCTCCAACAGGGTAATGTCACGTGGTAAAGTGTAAACTAAAGTGTACTCCATAGTGTACATGAAGCAAGTTCTTACCAATTGAACTTTGCTATTTGTACACTGATTTTTGACACGTTGTTTGGCACTTGCATTGTTGTGAAGTGTCAATAGGATGGGAAAACTATTTGAAATTTAAAATGTCCAATATGGTAATATCACGTGGCGAAGTGTAAACTAACGTGTACACCATAGTGTACATGTAGCAAGGTCCTTACCGATTGAACATTGTTATTTGTACACTGATTTTTGACACGCTGTTTGACACTTGCATTGTTGTTAAGTGTCAATTCATGGGAAAATTATTTGAAATTTAAACTTTCAAACAGGGTAATGTCACGTGGCAAACTGTAAACTAAAGTTTACACCATAGTATACATGTAGCAAAGTTCTTACCGATTGAACTTTACAATTTGAACACCAATTTTTCATACGTTGTTTGACACTTGCATTGTTGTCAAGTATCAATTGGATAGGAAAACTATTTGAAATTTAAACTATCCAACAGGGTAATGTCATGTGGCAAAGTGTACACCATAGTGGAGATGTAGCAAGGTTCTTACCGATTGAAATTTGTTATTTGTACACTGATTTTTGACAGGTCGTTTGACACTAGCATTGTTGTCAAGTACCAATTGGATGGAAAAGCTGTTTGAAATTTAAATAGTCCAACATGGTAATGTTACGTGGTAATGTAGACAATAGTGTACATGTAGCAAGAGTCTTACCGATTGAACTTTGCTATTTGTACACTGATTTTGACACGTTGTTTGACACTTGCATTGTTATCAAGTGTCAATCGGATGGAAAAATTGTTTGAAATTTAAATTGTCCAACAGGGTAATGTCACGTGGTAAAGTGTAAACTAAAGTATACACCATAGTGTACTTGTACCAGGGTTCTTTCTGATTGTACTTTACTATTTGTACACTGATTTTTGACTCGTTGTTTGATACTTGCATTGTTATCAAGTGTCAACTGGATGGGAAAACTATAGTAAATTTAAAATTTCTGGCAGGGTAATGTCATGTTGCAAAGTGTAAATTAAAGTGTGTACACTATAGTATACATGCAGTAAGGTTCTTACCGATTGAAATTTGCTATTTGAACATTGATTTTGACACGTTGTTTGGCACTTGCATTGTTGTCAAGTCTCAGTTGGTTGGGAAAACTACTTGAAATTCAAACTTTCCAATAGGGTAATGTCACGTGGCAATGTGTAAGCTGAAGTGTATACCATAGTGTACATGTGGCAAGGTCCTTACCGATTGAACTTTGCTATTTGTACACTGATTTTCGACATGTTGTTTGACAATTGCATTGTTGTCAAGTATCAATTGGATGTGAAAATTGTTTGAAATTTAAACTGTCCAACAGGGTAATGTCACATGGCAAAGTGTAAACTAAAGTGTACTCCATAGTGTACATGTAGCAAGTTCTTACCGATTGAACTTTGCTATTTGTACACTAATTCTTAGCACGTTGTTTCGCACTTACATTTTTGTCTAGTGTCAATTTGATGGCAAAACTGTTTGAAATTTAAACTTTCCAACAGGATAATGTCGCGTGGTAAAGTGTAAACTAAAGTGTACTCCATAGTGTACATGAAGCAAGTTCTTACCGATTGAACTTTGTTATTTGTACACAGATTATTGACATGTTGTTTGGGACTTGCATTGTTGTGAAGTTCAATAGGATGGGAAAACTATTTGAAATTTAAACTTTCCAATAGGGTAATGTCACACGGCGAAGCGTAAACTAACGTGTACACCATAGTGTATATGTAGCAAGGTCCTTATCGATTGAACTTTGTTATTTGTACACCGATTTTTGACACGCTGTTTGACACTTGCATTGTTGTCAAGTGTCAATTCGATGGAAAAATTATTTGAAATTTAAACTTTCAAGTAGGGAAATGTCACGTGGCAAACTGTAAACTAAAGTGTACACCATAGTATACATGTAGTAAGGTTCTAACCGATTGAACTTTGCTATTTGAACACTAATTTTTGACACGTTGTTTGACACTTGCATTCTTATCCAGTGTCAGTTGGGTGGAAAAACTATTTGAAATATAAACTATCCAACAGGGTAATGTCATGTGGCCAAGTGTAAACTAAAGTGTACACCATAGTGTATATGTGGCAAGGTTCTTACCGATTGAACTTTGATATTTGTACACTGATTTTTGACACGTTGTTTGACACTAGCATTGTTGTCAAGTGTCAATTAGATGAGAAAACTATTTTAAATTTAAATAGTCCAACAGGGTAATGTCACGTGACAAAGTGTAAACTAAAATGTACACCATAGTGTACATGTAGCAAAGGTCTTACCGATTGAACTTTGTTATTTGTACACTGATATTTGACACGTTTTTTTGGCACTTGCATTGTTGTCAAGTGTCAATTGTATGGGAAAATTGTTTGGAATTTAAATTGTCTAACAGGGTAATGTCACGTGGCAAAGTGTAAACAAAAGTATACACCATAATGTACTTGTAGCAAGGTTCTTACCGATTGAAGTTTGCTATTTGTATACTGATTTTTAACACGTTGATTGACACTTGCATTGTTGTCAAGTGTCAGTTGGTTGGGAAAACTATTTGAAATTTAAACTGTCCAACAATGTAATGTCACGGGGCAAAGTGTAAACTAAAATGTATACAATAGTATACATGTAGCAAGGTCCTTACCGATTGAACTTTGCTATTTGTACACCGATTTTTGACACATTGTTTGACACTTGTATTGTTGTCAAGTGTCAATTGGATGTAAAAATTGTTTGAAATTCAAACTGTCCAGCAAGGTAATGTCACGTGGCAAACTGCAAAACTAAAGTGTACTCCATAGTGCACATGTAGCAAGTTCTTACCGGTTGAACTTTGTTATTTGTACACTGATTTTTGACATGTTGTTTGGCGCTTGCATTTTTGTCTGGTGTCAATTGGATGGGAAAAATGTTTGAAATTTAAACTCTCCAACAGGGTAATGTCACTTGGTAAAGTGTAAATTAAAGTGTACTCCATAGTGTACATGAAGCAAGTTCTTACCGATTGAACTTTGCTATTTGTACACTAATTTTTGACACGTTGTTCTTGCATTGTTGTGAAGTGTCAATAGGAGCGAAAAACTATTTGAAATTTAAGCTGTCTAGCAGGGTAATGTCACGTGGCGAAGCGTAAACTAACGTGTACACCATAGTGTACATGTACTATGGTCCTCACCGATTGAACTTTGCTATCTGTACACTAATTTTTGAAACGCTTTTTGACACTAGCATTGTTGTCAAGTGTTAATTCGATGGGAAAATTTTTTGAAATTTAAACTTTCTAACTGGGTAATATCACGTGGCAAACTATAAACTAAAGTGTACACCATAGCATACATGTAGCAAGGTTTGTACCTATGGAAATTTGCTATTTGAACACTGATTTTTGACACGTTGTTTGACACTTGCATTGTTGTCAAGTGTCAATTGGATAGGAAAACTGTTTGAAATTTAAACTATCCAATAGGGTAATGTCACATGGCAAAGTGTAAACTAAAGTGTACACCATAGTGTAAATGTAGCAAGGTTCTTACTGATTAAACTTTGCTATTTAAACACTGATTTTTGACATGTTGTTTGACACTTGCATCATTGTCATGTGTCAATTGGATGGGAAAACTATTTGAAATTTAAACAATCCAACAGGGTAATGTCACGTGGCAAAGTGTAAACTAAAGTGTACACCATAGCGTACTTTTAGCAAGGTTATTTTCATTAGAAGTTTGCTATTTGCACACTGATTTTTGACACGTTGTTTGACACTTTCATTTTTGTCAGGTGTCAATTGAATTTGAAAAGTATTTGAAATTTAAATGTCCACTAGGGTAATATCACGTGGCAAAGTGTGTACACAAAAGTGTACATGTAGCAAGGTTCATACCGATTGAACTTTGTTATTTGTACACTGATTTTTGGCACATTGTTTGACACTTGCATTGTTGTCAAGTGTCAATTGGATTGGAAAACTGTTTGAATTTTAAACTGTCCAACTGGGCAATGTCACTTGGCAAAGCGTAAACTAAAGTGTATACTATAGTGTACATGTAATAAGGTCCTTACCGATTGAACTTTGCAATTTGTACACTAATTTTCACCACGTTGTTTAACACTTGCTATGTCGTCAAGTGTTGATAAGATGTGAAAACTATTTGAAATTAAAACTGTCGAACAGCGTATAGTCACGTGGCTAAGTATAAAATAAAGTGTACTCCATTGTGTACATGTAGCAAGTTCTTATCGATTGAACTTTGCTATTTGTACACTGATTTTTTACACGTTGTTTGGCACTTGCATTGTTATCAAGTGTCAATTGGATGGGAAAACTATATGAAATGTAAACTGACCTACAGGATAATTTCACGTGGCCAAGTGTAAACTAAAGTGTACACCATAGTGTACATGTAGCAAGGTTCTTATTGATTGAACTTTGCTATCTATACACTGATTTTTGACATGTTGTTTAACACTTGCATTGTTGTCAAGTGTCAATTGGATGGGAAAACTGTTTGAAATTTAAACTGTCCAACAGGGTAATATCACGTGGTAAAGTGTAAACAAAACTGCACATGTGGAAAGATTCATGCTGATTGAACTTTGCTATTTGTACACTACTTTTTGACACGTTGTTTGACACTTGAATTGTTGTCAAGTGTCAATTGGATGGAAAAACTATTTGATATTCAAACTCTCCAACAGGGGAATGTCACGGGCAATGTGTAAACTAAAGTGTACACCATAGTGTACTTGTAGCAAGGTTCTAACCAATTGAACTTTGCTATTTGTACACTAATTTTTGACACGTTGTTTGGCAGTTACATTGTTGTCAAGTGTCAATTGAATGGGAAAACTGTTTGAAATTTAAACTGTCCAACAGGGTAATATCACGTGGTGAAGTGTAAACAAAACTGCACATGTGGAAAGGTTCATACTGATTGAACTTTGCTATTTGTACAATACTTTTTGACACGTTGTTTGACACTTGAATTGTTGTCAAGTGTTAATTGGACGGAAAAACTATTTGATATTCAAACTCTCGAACAGGGGAATGTCATGGGAAATGTGTAAACTAAAGTGTACACCATAGTGTACTTGTAGCAATGTTCTAACCGATTGAACTTTGCTATTTGTACACTAATTTTTGACATGTTGTTTGGCAGTTGCATTGTTGTCAAGTGCCAATTGGATTGGAAAAATGTTTGAAATTTAAACTCTCCAACAGGGGAATGTCACGGGCAATGTGTAAACTAAAGTGTACACCATAGTGTACTTGTAGCAAGGTTTTGACCGATTGAACTTTGCTATTGTACACTAATTTTTGACACGTTGTTTGACACTTGCGTTGTTGTCAAGTGTCAATTGGATGGGAAAACTATTTGAAATTTAAACAGTCCAAAGGGTAATATCACGTGGTAAAGTGTAAATTTAAGTGTACACCATAGTGTACATGTAGCAAGGTCCTTACCGATTGAAATTTGCTATTTGCACATTGATTTTTGACATGTTGTTTGAAACTTGCGTTGGTGTCAAGAGTCAATTGGATTGGAAAACTATTTAAAATTTAAACTGTCCAACATGGTAATATCACATGGTAAAGTGTAAACTAAATTGTACATGTAGAAAGGTTCTTTCCTATTGACCTTTGCTATTTGTACACTGATTTTTGACACGTTGTTTAACACTTGCATTGTTGTCAAGTATTAATAGGATGGGAGAACTGTTTGAAATTTAAACTGTCCAACAGGGTTATGTCACTAGGTAAAGTGTAAACTAAAGTGTACACCATAGTGTATATGTAGCAAGGTTCTTACCGATTGAACTTTGCTATTTGTACACTGATTTTTGACACATTGTTCGACACTTACATTGTTGTCAAGTGTCAATTAGATGGGAAAACTGTTTGAAATTTAAACTGTCAAATAGGATATTGTCACGTGGAAAAGTGTTAACTAAACTGTACAGGTAGAAAGGTTCATACCGATTAAACTTTGTTATTTGTACACTGATGTTTGACACTTGAATTCTTGTCAAGTGTCAATTAGGTGGAAAAACTGTTTGAAATTTAAACTGTCCAACAGGGTAATGAGACTTGACAAAGTGTAAACTAAAGTGTACACCATAGTGTACATGTAGCTATGGTCTTATCGATTGAACTTTGCTATTTGTACACTGATTTTTGGCACGTTGTTTAACACTTACAATGTTGTCAAGTGTCAATTGGACTAAAAAATTATTTGAAATTTAAAGTGTCCAACAGGGTATTGTCACGTAGCAAAGTGTAAACTAAAGTGTATTTGTAGCTAAGTTCTTACCGATTTAACTTTGCTATTTCTACACTGATTTTTGTCACGTTGTTTGACCCTTACATTGTTGTCAAGTGTCAATTGGATGGGAAAACTATTTGAAATTTAAACTGTCCAGAAGGGTAATACCACGTGGTAAAGTGTAAACGAAAGTGTGTACACCATTGTGTACATAAAGCAAGGTTCATACTGATTGAACTTTGCTATTTGTACACTGATTTTTGACACGTTGGTTGAAACTTGCATTGTTGTCAAGTGTCAATTGAATGCGTAAACTATTTGAAATTTAAACTGTCCAATAGGGTAATTTCACATGGTAAAATGTAAACTAAAATGTACACCATAGTGTACATGTAGCAAGGTGCTGATCAATTGAACTTTGCTATTTGTACACTGATTTTTGACACGTTATTTGACACTTGCATTGTTTTCAAGTGTCAAATGGATGGGAAAACTGTTTGAAATTTAAACTATCCAATACGGTAATGTCACGTGATAAAGTGTAAACTAAAGTGTTTACACCATACTGTAGATGTTACAAGATTCTTACCGGTTGAACTTTGCTATTATACACTGATTTCTGACATGTTGTTTGACACTTGCGTTGTTGTAAAGTGTAAATTGGATGGGAAAATTATTTGAAATTTAAACTGTCCAAATGGGTAATGTCACGTGGCAAAGTGTAAATTAAAGTGTAAACCATAGTGTACATGTAGCAAGTTCCTTACAGATTGAACTTTGCTATTTATACACTGATTTTTGACACGTTGTTTGACACTTGCGTTGTTGTCAAGTGTCAATTGGATTGGAAAACTATTTTAAATTTAAACTTTCCAACAAGGTAATGCCACGTTGCATAGTGTAAACTAAAGTGTACACCATAGTGTACATGTAGCAAGGTGTTTACCAATTGAACTTAGCTATTTGTACACTGATTCTTGGCACATTGTTTGACACTTAGATTGTTGTCATGTGTCAATTGGACAGGAAAACTGTTTGAAAGTTAAACTATCCAATAGGGTAACGTCACGTGGCAAAGTGTAAACTAAAGCGTGTACACCATAGTGTAGATGTAGTAAGGTTCTTATCGATTGAACTTTGATATTGTACATTGATTTTTGACATGTTGTTTGACACTTGCGTGGGAAAATTAGTTGAAATTTAAACTGTCCAAATGGGCAATGTCACGTGACAAAGTGTAAATTAAAGTGTACACCATAGTGTACATGTAGTGAGGTCCTTACCGATTGAACTTTGCTATTTGTACACTGATTTTTGACACGTTGTTTGACACTTGTGTTGTTGTCAAGTGTGAATTGGACTGGAAAACTATTTTGAATTTAAACTTTCCAACATGGTAATGTCACGTGGCATAGTGTTAACTAAAGTGTACACCATAGAGTACATGTAGCAAGGTTCTTACTTATTGAACTTTGCTATTTGTGCATTGATTTTTGACACGTTGTTTGACACTTGCATCATTGTCAAGTGTCAATTGGATGGAAAAACTGCTTGAAATTTAAACTGTCCAACAGGATAATCTCACATGACAAAAAGTGTAAACTAAAGTGCACACCATAGTGTACATGTAGCAAGGTTCTTACAGATTGAACATTGGTATTTGTACACTTATTTTTGACATGTTGTTTGACACTTACATTGTTGTCGAGTGTCAATTGGGTGGCAAACCTATTTGATTTTCAAACTGTCCAACAGGGTAATGTAACGTGGCAAAGTGTAAATTAAAGTGTACACCATAATGTACTTGTAGCAAGGTTCTTATCGATTGAACTTTGCTATTTGTACTCTGATTTTTGACACGTTGTTTGGCACTTGCATTGTTGTCAAGTGTCAATTGGATGGAAATACTGTTTAAAATTTAAATTGTCCAACAGGGTAATGTCACCTGGTAAAGTATGAACTAAAGTGTACACCATAGTGTACATGTAGCAATCTTCTCACCGATTGAACTTTGCTATTTGTACATTGATTTTTGACACGTTGTTTGACACTTGCATTGTTGTCAAGTGTTAATTGGATTGGAAAATGGTTTGAAATATAAACTGTCCAACAGGGTAATGTCACGTTGCAAAGTGTAAATTAAAGTGTACACCATAGTGTGCACTTTAATTTGTACACTGATTTTTAACATGTTGTTTGACACTTGCATTGTTGTCAAGTGTTAATTGGATTGGAAAATGGTTTGAAATATAAACTGTCCAACAAGGTAATGTCACATTGCAAAGTGTAAATTAAAGTGTACACCATAGTGTGCATGTCGCAAGGTCCTTACCGATTGAACTTTGCTATTTGTACACTGATTTTTGACACGTTGTTTGGCACTTGCATTGTTGTCAAGTCTCAGTTGGTTGGGAAAACTACTTGAAATTCAAACTTTCCAATAGGGTAATGTCACGTGGCAATGTGTAAGCTGAAGTGTATACCATAGTGTACATGTGGCAAGGTCCTTACCGATTGAACTTTGCTATTTGTACACTGATTTTCGACATGTTGTTTGACAATTGCATTGTTGTCAAGTATCAATTGGATGTGAAAATTGTTTGAAATTTAAACTGTCCAACAGGGTAATGTCACATGGCAAAGTGTAAACTAAAGTGTACTCCATAGTGTACATGTAGCAAGTTCTTACCGATTGAACTTTGCTATTTGTACACTGATTTTTGACACGTTGTTTGACACTTGCATCATTGTCAAATTTCAATTGGATGGGAAAATTGTTTGAAATTTAAACTGTCCAACAGGGAAATGTCAGGTGGCAAAGTGTAAACTAACGTGCACACCATAGTGTACATGTAGCAAGGTTCTTACAGATTGGAATTTGCTATTTGTACACTTATTTTTGACACTTGCATTGTTGTCAAGTATCAATTGGATGGAAAAACTATTCGATTTTCAAACTGTCCAACAGAATAATGTCACGTGGCAAAGTATAAACTAAAGCGTACACCATAGTGTACTCGTAGCAAGGTTCTTACCGATTGAACTTTGCTATTTTTACACTAATTTTTGACACGTTCTCTGGCACTTGTATTATTGTCAAGTGTCAACTAGATGAAAATACTGTTTGAAATTTAAATTGTCCAATAGGGTAGTGTCACCTGGTTAAGTGTGAAATAAAGTTTACACCATAGTGTACATGTAGCAATGTTCTTACCGATTGAACTATGCTATTCGTACACTGATTTTTGACACGTTGTTTGACACTTGCATTGTTGTCAAGTGTCAATTAGATGGGTAAACTGTTTGAAATTTAAGTTGTTCAACAGGGTAATGTCACCATGTAAAATGTGAACTAAGGTGTACACCAAAGTGTACATATAGCAATGTTCTTACTGATTGAACTTTGCTATTTGTACACTGATTTTTGACATGTTTGACACTTGCATTATTGTCGAGTGTCAATTGGATGGAAAAACTGTTTGAAATTTAAATTGTTCAACAGGGTAATGTCACGTGGCAAAATGTAAACTAAGGTCTACACCAAAGTATCCATGTAGCAAGGTTTTTACCGATTGAACTTTACTATTTGTACACTGATTTTTGAAACATTGTTTGACACTTGCATTGCTGTCAAGTGTCAATTGGATGGAAAATCTATTTAAAATTTAAACTGTCCACTAGGGTAATGTCACGTGGAAAGTGTAAACTAAAGTGTGTACACCATACTGTAGATGTAGCAAGGTTTTTACCGATAGAACTTTGCTATTTGTACACTAATTTTTGACACGTTGTTTGACAGTTGCATTGTTGTCATGTGTCAATTGGATGGGAAAACTGTTTGAAATTTAGACTACCCAATAGGGTAATGTCACGTGGCAAAATGTAAACTAAAGTGTGTACACCATACTGTAGATGTAGTAAAGTTCTTACCGATTAAACTTTGCTATTGTAAACTGATTTTTGACACGTTGTTTGACACTTACGTTGTTGTCAAGTGTCAATTGGATGGGAAAATTATTTGAAATGTAAACTGTCCAAATGGGTAATCTCACGTGGCAAAGTACAAATTAAAGTGTACACCATAGTGTACATGTAGCAAGGTCCTTACCGATTGAACTTTGCTATTTGTACACTGATTTTTGACACTTTTGACACTTGTGTTGTTGTAGAGTGTCAATTGGATTGAAAAACTGTTTTCAATTTAAACTTTTCAACAGGGTAATGTCACATGGCATAGTGTGATCTAAAGTGTAAGTGTACATGTAGCAAGGTTCTTACTGATTGAACTTTGCTATTTGTACACTAATTTTTGACACGTTGTTTGACACTTGCATCATTGTCAAGTGTCAATTGGTTAGGAAAATTGTTTGAAATTTAAACTGTCCAATAAGATAATGTGGAACCCCAAATAATTCTAGACACCTTAGTGGCACTAAAACATGAATATTGGATGACTAAAGTATACTTCAGATTTTTAGTCTCATTTGAGACCCATTTTTGACATAGGAAACATTCGATTTGGAAAATTATATCTAAATAAAAGTTGTAGCTCTTTGAGTTAGCTTTCCAACGCACTTTGAATTACCTCAATCAGATATCGGGAGAAGAAGTTATGATAGAAAAACTGAAGGCTGTGCAGTGTCAACCGGACTACAACCGGTCGACCGAAATACCTGAAATGAAAATTTTCATTTTTCTCTAGAATTTAAATATTTATTTTCATCAATTATTTTCTCAAAGGGCCGCCCATATTTTTGACAATAAAAACGCCACTAAATTGAAGCATTTAACCTCAAACTTAAATGACACCCATATTTTCTCTCTTAAATGAAATTTGACCCTTCATTTGCTTTAAATTATGGGATATTTACCTATTAATAGAGACCTCATTTCACTCATTTTTTCTCACACCAAAAGAAAGAGCTTTTACATACTAAAGAAAGAGTTTCCAAGAGAGAAAAAGAGAGGGAGAAAAACTATTTTTCTTAGAAGTTTAAGAAGTGTTTTCAAACATTTTTCATAGAAGTTTTGGGTGCTAGCAAGGAGTGCCTTCAAGCATCAATTCTCAACGGTTTTCAAACATTCAAAGAGTGCATTTCTTTCAAAGTCCAAGTTTCATCGAAGTTTTCAATCCACGTTTTCAAAGTTTCAAAAGCATCAATCAAGGTAGGTATAGGTGCAATGTGTTTAATCTTGTTAAGTTATAAGTTTCAATTAATGTTAATGTTTGTATGTCAAATGGTACTCCGGTACGACATATCCCTCTATGTTAATGGTTGTATGTCAAATGGTACTCCGGTACGGCATACCTCTCTATGTTGAAGAAATGTTCGTATGTCAAATGGTGCCCTCTGATACGGCATACCCCTTCATGTCAAATGGTCCCTTCGGGTACAGCATGTATGAAAAGTTATAAAGTTAATGTTTTGAAATGTATAACTTGATCACGAATGCACCTATGACACCTATTGAGTTTTTCAACACATGAGTTTAATCCCATCTCTACAGATTGAAGGAATTCTACCTCGGGCATGGATGGAAGAGAAGATGGAGAGTGATGCAACGAGCCCATGGAAATCTTGTGAATAAGTGATTTGGATTTATTTTTATGAAATGTTTTCCAATGTTATTTCTTTAAAGTTTTGAATAACGCAGAATGCAAGAACAAGTTATGTTTTCTTCAAATAAATTACATTTTGTTGTTTTGAAAAATGATTCAGCATTTTTGTTTAGGGTATTTGAAGTATTGTTATTTAAATTATTATCCGAAGATGTAAGCTTCCGCTAAAAATTATACACTTGTTACTAAACCACCGGTTAAGCTAAGTAAAGTAAGTAGCGTTTTGGTCTACTAGGGGTCGGGGCGTTACAGATAATATCACGTGGCAAAATCTAAACTAAAGTGCAGACCATAGTGTACATGTAGTAAGGTTTTTACAGATTGAACATTGCTATTCGTACACTTATTTTTGACACGTTGTTTGACACTTGCATTGTTGTCAAGCATCAATTGGATGGAAAAACTATTTGATTTTCAAACTGTCCAACTGGGTAATGTCACATGGCAAAGTATAAACTAAAGTGTATACCATAATGTACTTGTAGCAAGGTTCTTACCGATTGAACTTTGCTATTTGTACACTGATTTTTGACACGTTGTTTGGCACTTGTATTCTTGTCAAGTGTTAATTGGATGGGAATACTGTTTGAGATTTAAATTGTCCAATAGGGTAATGTCACCTGGTAAAGTGTGAACTAAAGTGCACGCCATAGTGTACATGTAGCAATCTTCTTACAGATTGAACTTTGCTATTTGTACACTGATTTTTGACACGTTGTTTGACACTTGCATTATTGTCAAGTGTCAATTAGATTGGAAAACTATTTGAAATTTAAACTGTCCAACAAGGTAATGTCACGTTGCAAAGTGTAAATTAAAGTGTACACCATAGTGTGCATATAGCAAGGTCCTTACCGATTGAACTTTGCTATTAGTATACTGATTCTCGACACGTTGTTTGACACCTGCATTGTTGTCAAGTGTCAATTGGATTGGAAAACTATTTTATATTTAAACTTTCCAACAGGGTAATGTCATGTGGCATAGCGAAAACTAAAGTATAGATCATAGTGTACATGTAGCAAGGTTCTTACTGATTGAACTTTGCTATTTGTACACTGATTTTTGACACGATGTTTGAAACTTAAATCATTGTTAGGCATCAATTGGATGGGAAAACTGTTTGAAATTTAAACTTTCCAACAGGGTAATGTTGCGTGGCATAGTGTAATCTAAAGTGTACACCATAGTGTACATGTAGCAAGGTTCTTATTGATTAAACTTTGCTATTTGTACACTGATTTTTGACACGTTGTTTGATACTTGCATCATTGTTAAGTGTCAATTGGTTGGGAAAACTGTTTGAAATTCAAACTGTCCAATAGGATAATGTCACGTGGCAAAGTGTAAACTAAAGTGCATACCATAGTGTACATGTAGTAAGGTTCTTACAGATTGAACATTGCTATTCGTACACTTATTTCTGACACGTTGTTTGACACTTGCATTATTGTCAAGTGTCAATTAGATGGCAAAACTACTTGATTTTTAAACTGTCCAACAGGGTAATGTCACGTGGCAAAGAGTAAACTAAAGTTTACACCTTAGTGTACTTGTAGCAAGGTTCTTACCGATTCAACTTTACTAGTTGTACATTGATTTTTGACATATTGTTTGGCACTTGTATTGTTGTCAAGAGTCAGTTGGATGGAAATACTGTTTGAAATTTAAATTGTCCAACAGTGTAATGTCACCTGGAAAAGTGTGAACTAAAGTTTACACCTAGTATACATGTATTAATGTTCTTACAGATTGAACTTTGCTATTTGTGCACTGATTTTTGACATGTTGTTTGACACTTGCATTGTTGTCAAGTGTCAATTGGATGGGAAAGCTATTTGAAATTTAAACTGTCTAATAGGGTAATGTCATGTGGGAAAGTGTAAACTAAAGTGTACACCATAGTGTATATGTAGCAAGGTTCTTACCGATTGAACTTTGCTATTTGTACACTAATTTTTAACACGTTGTTTGACACCTACATTGTTGTCAAGTGTCAATTGGATGAGAAAATTGTTTGAAATTTAAGCTGTCGTACATGGTAATGTTACGTAGCAAAGTGTAAATTAAAGTGTACATGTAGCAAGGTCTTTACCATTTGAACTTTGCTATTTGTACACTGATTTTTGACACATTGTTTGTCACTTACATTGTTGTCAAATGTCAATTGGATGGGAAAACTCTTTGAAATTTAAACTGTCCAACAGGGTAATGTCGCGTGGCAAGGTGTAAACTAAAGTGTACACCACAATGTACATGTAGCATGGTTCTTATCGATTGAAGCTTGTTATTTGTACACTAATTTTGACATGTTGTTTGAAACATGCATTGTTCTTAAGTGTCAACTAGATTGGAAAACTGTTTGAAATTTAAACTGTCAAATAAGGTAATGTCACGTGGCAAAGTATAAACTAAAATGTACACCATAGTGTACATGTAGCATGGTTCTTACCGATTGAACTTTGCTACTTGTACGCTGATTTTTAACTCGTTGTTTGAGACTTACATTGTTGTCAAGTGTCATTTGGATGGAACAAATATTTGAAATTTAAATTATCTAGCAGAGTAATGTCACGTGGCAAAGTATAAACTAAAGTTTGTACACAATAGTGTACATGTAGCAAGGTTCTTACCAGTTGAACTTTGCTATTTGTACTCCGATTTTTCACATGTTGTTTAATACTTGCATCGTTGTCAAGTGTCAATTGGATGGGAAAAATATTTGTAATTTAAACTGTCCAACTGGGTAATGTCATGTGGCAAAGTTTAAATTAATGTGTGTACACCATAGTGAACATGTAGCATGGTTCTTAGCGTTTGAACTCTGCTATTTGTACACTGATTTTTGATCCATTGTTTGACGCTTGCATTGTTGTCAAGTGTCCATTGGATAGGAAAATTATTTGAAATTTATACTGTCCAACAAGGTAATGTCACGTGGCAAAGTGTAAACTAAAGTGTACACCATAGTGTACATGTAGAAAGATTCTTACCGATTGAACATTGCTATTTGTACGCTGATTTTTGACAAATTGTTTGACACTTACATTGTTGTCAAGTGTCAAGTGGATGGAAAAACTATTTGAAATTTAAATTGTTCAACAGGGTAATGTCACCTGGTAAAGTGTGAAGTAAGGTGTTCACTATAGTGTACATGTAGTAATTTTCTTACCGATTGAACTTTGCTGTTTGTACACTGATTTTTGACACGTTGTTTGACACTTGCATTGTTTTCAAGTGTCAATTGGATGGGAAAGCTGTTTGAAAATTAAACTGTCCAATAGGGGTAGTGTCACGTGGGAAAGTGTAAACTAAAGTGTTCACCATAGAGTACATGTAGCAAGGTTCTTACGGATTGACCATTGCTATTTGCGCACTAATTTTTGACCCGTTGTTTGACCCTTGCATTGTTGTCAAGTGTCATTTGGATGGAAAAAACATTTGAAATTTAAACTGTCTAGCAGAGTAATGTCACATGGCAAAGTATAAATTAAAGTGTGTACACCATAGTTCACATGTAGCAAGGTTCTTACCGTTTGAACTTTGCTATTTGTACGCTGATTTTTGACATGTTGTTAGATACTTGTATTGTTGTCAAGTATCAATTGAATGGGAAAAATAGTTGAAATTTAAATTGTCCAGATGGGTAATGTCATGTGGCAAAGGTTAAATTAATGTGTGTACACCATAGTGTACGTGTAGCATGGTTCTTACCGTTTGAACTTTGCTATTTGTACACTGATTTTTGACATGTTGTTTGGCACTTGTATTGTTGTCAAGTGTCAATTGGATGGAAATATTGTTTGAAATTTAAATTGTTCAACAATGTAATGTCACCTGGAAATGTGTGAACTAAAGTGTACACCATAGTATACATGTAGCAATGTTCTTACCGATTGAACTTTGCTATTTGTGCACTAATTTTTGACATGTTGTTTGACACTTGCATTGTTGTCAAGTGTCAATTGGATGGGAAAGCTATTTGAAATTTAAACTGTCCAATAGGGTAATGTCATGTGGGAAAGTGTAAACTAAAGTGTACACCATAGTGTATATGTAGCAAGGTTCTTACCGATTCAACTTTGCTATTTGTAAACTAATTTTTGACACATTTTTCGACACTTGTGTTGTTGTCAAGTGTCAATTGGATGGGAAAAATGTTTGAAATTTAAACTGTCCAACAAGGTAATGTCTTGTGGTAAAGTGTAAACTAAAGTGTACACCATAGTGTATATGTAGCAAGGTTCTTTCCGATTGAACTTTGCTATTTGTACACTGATTTTTGACCTGTTGTTTGATGCTTGCATTATTGTCAAGTGTCAATTGGATAGGAAAACTATTTGAAATTTAAACTGTCCAACAGGGTAATGTCACGTGGCTTAGTGTAAACTAAAGAGTACACCATAGTGTGCATGTAGGAAGGTTCTTACCGATTGAACATTGCTATTTGTACGCTAGTTTTTGACAAATTGTTTGACACTTGCATTGTTGTCAAGTGTCAGTTGGATGGGAAAAATGTTTGAAATTTAAACTGTCCGATAGGGTAATGTCACTTGGCAAAGTGTAAACTAAAGTATACACCAGAGTGTATATGTTGCAAGGTTCTTACCGATTGAACTTTGCTACTTGAACACTGATTTTTGACACGTTGTTTGACAGTTGTAATGTTGTCTAGTGTCGATTGGATGGAAATACTGTTAGAAATTTAAATTGTCCAACTGGGTAATGTCGCATGGTAAAGTGTGAACTAAAGTGTACACCATAGTGTACATGTAACAATTTTCTTACCTATTGAACATTGCTATTTATACACTGATTTTTGACACATTGTTTGACACTTGCATTGTTATCAAGTGTCAATTGGATGGAAAAGTTGTTTGAAATTTAAACTGTCCAATAGGGGTAATGTCACGTGGGAAAGTGTAAACTAAAGTGTACACCATAGTGTACTTGTAGCGAGGTTCTTACCGATTGAACTTTGCTATTTGTACACTGATTTTTGACAGGTTGTTTGGCACCTATATTGTTGTCAAGTGTCAATTGGATGGAAAAATTGTATGAAATTTAAACTGTCCAACTGGGTATTGTCCCCTGGTAAAATAAGAACTAAAGTGTACACCATAGTGTGCATGTTGCAATGTTCTTACAGATTGAACTTCGCTATTTGTAGACTGATTTTTGACACATTGTTTGACACTTATATTGTTGTCAAGTTGCAATTTGATGGGAAAATCGTTTGAAATTTAAGCTGTTTGAAATTTAAATTTTCCAACAGGATAAGGCCACGTGGCAAAGTGTAAACTAATGTGTACACCATAGTGTACTTGTAGGAAGGTTGTTACTTATTGAACTTTGCTATTTGTACACTAATTTTTGACTCATTGTTTGACACTTGCATCGTTATCAAGTGTCAATTGGATGGGAAAATTGTTTGAAATTTAAACTGTCCAACAGAGTAATGTCACGTGGCAAAGTGTAAACTAAAGTGCACACCATAGTGTACATGAAGCAAGGTTCTTACAGAGTGAACTTCGCTAGTTGTCCACTGGTTTTTGACACATAGTTTGACACTTGTATCGTTGTCAAGTGTTAATTGGATGGCAAAACTATTTTAAATTTAAACTTACCAACAGGGTAATGTCACGTGGCAAAGTGTAAACTAAAGTGCACACCATAGTGTACTTGTAGGAAGGTTCTTACAGATTGAACTTTGCTATTTGTTCACTGGTTTTTGACACGTAGTTTGACACTTGCATTGTTGTCAAGTGTCAATTGGATGGCAAAACTATTTGAAATTTAAACTGTCGAACAAGGTAATGTCATGTGGCAAAGTGTAAACTAAAGTGCACACCGTAGTGTACATGCAGCAAGGTTCTTACTGATTGAACTTTGCAATTTGTACATTGATTTTTGACACATTATTTGACACTTGCATTGTTGTCAAGTGTCAATTGGATGGAAAAACTGTTTGAAATTTAAACTGTCCAACAGGGTAATATCACGTGGCAAAGGGTAAACTAAAATGTATATTATAGTCTACATGTAGCAAGGTTTTAACCGATTGAACTTTGCTATTTGTACACTAATGTTTGACACGTTTTTCGAAACTTGCGTTGTTGTCAAGTTTCAATTGGATGGCAAAAATGTTTGAAATTTAAACTGTCGAAAAAGGTAATGTCACGTGGCAAAGGGTAAACTAAAGTGTACACCATAGTGTACATGTAGCAAGATCTTTACCGATAGAACTTTGTTGTTTGTAAACTAATTTTTAACACGTTATTTGATACTTGTAGTGTTGTCAAGTGTCAGTTAAATTTGGAAAAATGCTTCAAATTTAAACTGTCAGACATGGTAATGTCACGTGGTAAAGTATAAACTAAAGTGTACACCATAGTATACATGTAGTATACACCATAGTATACATGTAGTAAGGTTCTTACCGATTGAACTTTGCTATTTGTACACTGATTTTTAACACATTGTTCGACACTTGCATCATTTTCAATATTCAATTGGATGGGAAAACTATTTGAAATTTAAACTGTCCAACGGGGTAATGTCACATGGCAAAGTTTAAACTAAAGTGTACACGTTGCAAGGTTTATACCGATTGAACTTTGCTATTTGTACACTGATATTTGACACGTTGTTGGACACTTGCATTGCTATCAACTGTCGATTGGATGGGAAAACTGTTTGAAATTTACACTGTGCAACAGGGTAATGTCGCGCGCAAAGTGTAAACTAATGTGTGTACACCATATTGTACATATAGCAAGGTTGTTGTCGATTGAACTTTGCTATTTGTACACTGATTTTCGACACATTGTTTGACACTTACATTGTTGTCAAGTGTCAATTGGATGGGAAAACCGTGTGAAATTTAAACCGTTTGAAATTTAAGCTATTTGAAATTTAAATTGTCCAACAGGATAATGTCACGTGGAAAAGTGTAAACTAAAGTGTACACCACAGTGTACATGTAGCAAGGTTCTTACTGATTGAACTTTGTTATTCGTACACTAATTTTTGACGCGTTATTTGACACTTGCATCCTTTTCAAGTGTCAATTGGATGGGAAAACTATTTGAAAATTAAAATGTCCAGCAGGGTAATGTCACGTGGCAAAGTGTAAACTAAATTGTACATCATAGTGTACATGTAGCAAGGTTCTTACTGATTGAACTTTACTATTTGTACACTGATTTTCGACTCGTTGTTCGACACTTGCATTGTTGTCATGTGTCAATTGGATGGAAAAATTGTTTGAAATTTAAATTGTCCAACAGAGTAATGTCACGTTACAAAGTGTAAACTAAAGTGTAGACCATAGCGTACATGTATCAAGGTTCATACCGATTGAGGTTTACTACTTGTACACTGACTTTTCACTCGTTGTTTGACACTTACATTGTTGTCAAATGTCAATTGGATGGGAAAACTATTTAAAATTTAAATTGTCCAACAGGGTAATGTCACGTGGCATAGGGTAAACTAAAGTGTACACCATAGTGTACTTGTAGCAAGGTCTTTATCGATTGAACTTTACTGTTTGTAAAAAGATTTTTGACCCGTTGTTTGACACTTACAGTGTTGTCAAGTGTCAATTAGATAGGAAAAATGTTTAAAATTTAAACTGTCTGACAGGGTAATGAAAACTAAAGTGTACATGTAGCAAGATTCTTACCGATTGAACTTTGCTATTTGTACACTGATTTTTAACACGTTGTTTGACACTGGCATCATTGTTAAAACTCAATTGGATGGGAAAATAGTTTGAAATTCAAACGGTCCAACAGGGTAATGCCACATGGCAAAGTGTAAACTAAAGTGTACACCATAGTGTACCTGTTACAAGGTTCTTAATAATTGAACTTTTCAATTTGTACACTTATTTTTCACAGGTTCTTTGACACTTGCATTGTTGTCAAGTGTCAATTGGATGGGAAAACAATTTGGAATTTAAATTGTCCAACAAGGTAATGTCATGTGGCAAAGGTTCTTACCGATTGAAATTTGCTATTTGTACATTGATTTTCGAAACGTTGTTTGCCAATTGCATTATTGTCAGGTGTCAATTGGATGGGAAAACTATTTGAAATTTAAACTATCCAATAGGGTAATGTCACGGGGCAAAGTGTAAACTAAAGTGTACACCATAGTGTACTTGTAGAAAGGTTCTTACCTATTGAACTTTACTATTTGTAAACTAATTTTTGACATGTTGTTTGACACTTGTATTGTTGTCAAGTGTCAATTGGATAGAAAAACTGTTTGGAAATTTAAATTGTCCGACAAGATTATGTCACGTGGCAAAGTGTAAACTAAGTGTACACCATATTGTACATGTAGTAAGGTTCTTACCGATTGAACTTTGCTATTTGTACACTGATTTTTGACACATTTTTCGATACTTACAATATTGTCAAGTGTCAATTGGATGGGAAAATTTTTTGAAGTTTAAACTGTTCAATAGAGTAATGTCACATTGCAAAGTGTAAACTAAAGCTTACACCATAGTGTACATGTATCAAGGTTCTTACTAATTGAACTTTGCTATTTGTAAACTAATTTTTGACACATTTTTCGACACTTACATTGTTGTCAAGTGTTAATTGGATGGAAAAAATGTTTGAAGTTTAAACTGTCTAATAGAGTAATGTCACGTTGCAAAGTGTAAACTAAAGCTTACACCATAGTGTACATGTAGCAAGGTTCTTACCGATTGAACTTTGCTATTTGTACACTAATTTTAGACACGTTGTTTGATACTTGCATTGTTCTAAAGTGTCAATTAGATGGAAAAAATGTTTCAAATTTAAACTATCCAACAGGGTAATGTCACATAACAAAGTGTTAACTAGATTGTACACCATAGTGTACATGTAACAAGGTCCTTACCGATTAAACTTTGCTACTTATACACTGATTTTTGACACGTTGTTTAACACTTGCATTGTTGACAAGTGTCAATTGGATGGGAAAACTATTTGAAATTAAACTGTCCAACAGGGTAATGACACGTGGTAAAGTGAAAACTAAAGTGTACACCATAGTGTACCTGTCGCAAGGTTTTACCGATTGAACTTTACTATCTGTACACTGATTTTTGACAAATTTTTTGACACTTGGATTGTTGTCAAGTGTCAATTGGATGAGAAAACTGTTTGAAATTTAAACTGGACAATAGGGTAATGTCACATGGTAAAGTGTAAAATAAAGATTACTTGTAGCAAGGTTCTTACCGATTGAACTTTGCTATTTGTACACCGATTTTTGACACTTTTTTTGACACTTGCATTGTTGGCAAGTGTCAATTGGATGGAAAAACTCTCTCAAATTTAAACTGTGTAACAGGGTAATGTCACGTGGCAAAGTGTAAATTAAAGTGTACACCATAGTGTACATATATCAAGGTTCTTACCGATTGAACTTTGCTATTTGTACAATGGTTTTTTACACATTATTTGACACTTGCATTGTTGTCAAGCATCAATTGGATGGAAGAACTATTTGAAATTTATACTATCCAATAGATTTATGTCATATGGAAAAGTGAAAACTAAAATGTACACCATAGTGTACATGTAGCAAGGTTCTTACCGATTGAACATTGCTAGTTGTACACTGATTTTAGACACGTTGTTTTATACTTACATCGCTGTAAAGTGTCAATTGGATGAGAAAACTATTTCAAATTAAAACTGTCCAACAGGGTAATGCAACGTGGAAAAGTGTTAACTAAAGTGTACAGCATAGTGTATATGCAACAAGGTCCTTACCGATTGAACCTTCTTATTTGTACACTAATTTTCGACACGTTGTTTGACACTTGCATTATTGTCAAGTGTCAATTGGATGGGAAAACTATTTGAAATTTAAACTATCCAACGGGGTAATGACACGTGGCAAAGTGTAAACTAAAGTGTACACCATAGTGTACTTGTCGCAAGAGTCTTACCGATTGAACTTTGCTATTTGTACACAGATTTTTGACACTTGCATTGTTGTCAAGTGTCAATTGGATGGGGAAACTATTTGAACTTTAAACTGTCCAACCAGGTAATGTCACATGACAAAGTGTAAACTAAAGTGTACAAGTAACAAGGTTCTTATAGATTGAACTTTGCTATTTGTACACTGATTTTTGACACGTTGTTTGACACTTACACTATTGTCAAGCCTCAATTGGATGGAAAAAATATTTGAAATTTAAATTGTCCAATAGAGTAATGTTACGTTGCAATGTGTAAACTAAAGTGTACACCATAGTGTACATGTAGCTAGGCTCTTACCGATTGAACTTTGCTATTTGTACACTGATTTTTGATACGTTGTTTGACACTTGCATTGTTGTCAAGCGTCAATTGGATGGAAAAAATGTTTGAAATTTTTACTGTCCAACAGGGTAATGTCACATGGCAAAGTGTAAAATAAAGTGTACACCATAGTGTACATGTAGCAAGGTTCTTACTGATTGAACTTTGCTATTTGTACATCGATTTTCGACTCGTTCTTTGACACTTTTATTGTTGTCAAGTGTCAATTGGATGGGAAAACTATTTGAAATTTAAACTGTCCAATAAGGTAATGTCACGTGACAAAATATAAACTAAACTGTGTACCATAGTGTACATGTAGCAAGGTTTTTACAAATTGAACTTTGCTATTTGTAGACTAATTTTTGATACATTGTTTGACACTTGCATTGTTGTCAAGTGTCAATTGGATGGCAAAACTATTTGAGATTTAAATTGTCCAACAGGATTATGTCACATGGCAAAGTGTAAACTAAAATGTACAGCATAGTGTACATGTAGCAAGGTTCTTACCGATTGAACTTTGCTATTTGTACACTAATTCTAGAGGCGTTGTTTGACACTTACATTGTTGTAAACTGTCAATTGGATGGGAAAACTATTTCAAATTTAAACTATCCAGCAGGGTAATGCCACATAACAAAGTGTTAACTAAATTGTACACCATACTGTACAGGTAACAACGTCCTTGCCGATTGAACTTTGCTAATTGTACACTGATTTTCGACACGTTGTTTGACACAGGCATTGTTAACAAGTGTTAATTGGATGGGAAAATAGTTTGAAATTTAAACTGTCCAATAGGGAAATGAGACGTGGTAAAGTGAAAACTAAAGTGTACTCCATAGTGTACCTGTCGCAAGGTTCTTACCGATTGAACTTTGCTACTTGAACACTAATTTTTGACACTTTTTTGGCACTTGCATTGTTGTCAAGTGTCAATTGGATGAGAAAACTATTTGTAATTTAAGCTATACAATAGGGTAATGTCACCTGGCAAAGTGTAAACTAAAGTGTACTTGTAGAAAGGTTCTTACCGATTGAACTTTGCTATTTGTACACCGATTTTTGACACTTTTTTTGACACTTGCATTGCTGGCAACTGTCAATTGGATGGAAAAACTCTCTCAAATTTAAAGTGTGCAACAGGATAATGTCACGTGGCAAAGTGTAAATTAAAGTGTACACCATAGTGTACATATATCAAGGTTCTTACCGATTGAACTTTGCTATTTGTACACTGGTTTTTTACACATTATTTGACACTTGCATTGTTGTCAAGCATCAATTGGATGGAAGAACTATTTGAAATTTATACTATCCAATAGATTTACGTCACATGGAAAAGTGAAAACTAAAATGTACACCATAGTGTACATGTAGCAAGGTTCTTACCGATTGAACTTTGCTATTTGTACACTGATTTTAGCCACGAAGTTTGACACTTGTATTTCTATAAAGTGTCAATTGGATTGGAAAACTGTTTCAAATTTAAACTATGCAACAGGGTAATGTCATGTGAAAAAGTGTTAACTATAGTGTACAGCACAGTGAACAGGTAACAAGGTCCTTATCGATTGAACTTTCTTATTTGTACACTGATTTTTGACACGTTGTTTGACACTTGCATTGTTGTCAAGTGTCAATTGGATGGGGAAACTATTTGAAATTTAAACTGTCCAACCAGGTAATGTCACATGATAAAGTGTAAACTAGAGTGTACATGTAGCAAGGATCTTACAGATTGAACTTTGCTATTTGTACACTGATTCTTGAAAAGTTGTTTGACACTTGCATTGTTGTCAAGTGTCAATTGGATAGGAAAACTGTTTCAAATATAAACTATCCAACTGGGTAATGTCACGTGGTAAAGTGTAAACTAAAGTGTACACCGTAGTGTACACGTAGAAAGGTCCTTACCGATTGAACTTTGTTATTTATACACTAATTTTTGACACGTTGTTGGACACTTCCATTGTTGTCATGTGTCAATTGGAAGGAAAAACTGTTTCAATTTTAAATTGCCAAATAGGGTAATGTCACGTGGAAAAGTGTAAACAAAAGTGTACACCAAAGGGTATATGTAGCGAGGTTCTTACCGATTGAACTTTGCTATTTGTAGACTGATTTTTGACATGTTGTTTGACACTTGCATTGTTGTCAAGTGTCAATTGGGTCAGAAAACTATTTGAAATTCAAACAATCCAACAGAGTAATGTCTCGTGTCAAAGTGTAAAATAAAGTGTACACCATAGTGTGCATGTTGCAAAGTCCTTACCGATTGAACCTTGCTATTTACACACTAATTTTTGACAAGTAGTTTGACACTTGTATTGTTGTAAAGTGTCAATTGGAAGGAAAAACTATTTCAAATTTAAACTATCTAACAGGGTAATATCACGTGGCAAACTATTAATGAAAGTGTGCACCACAATTTACGTGTAACAAGGTCCTTACCGATTGAACTTTCCTATTTGTACACTGATTTTCGACACATTGTTTGACATTTGCATTATTGTCAAGTATCAATTGGATGGGAAAACTGTTTGAAATTCAATCTGTCCAACAGGGTAATGACACGTGGCAAAGTGTAAACTAAAGTATACACCATAGTGTACATGTAGCAAGTTTCTTACCGATTGAACTTGGATATTTGTACACTTATTTTTGACTCGTTGTTTGAGACTTGCATTGTTGTCAGGTGCCATTTGATGGGAAAATTGTTTGAAATTTAAACTATCCAAAAGGGTAATGACACATGGTAAATTGTAAACTAAAGTGTACTCCATAGTGTACCTGTCGCATGGTTCTTACCGATTGAACTTTTGTATTTGTACACTGATTTTTGACGCATTGTTTGACACTTGTATTGTTGTCAAGTCTCAATTGGATGGGAAAATTGTTTGAAATTCAAACTGTCCAACAGGGCAATTTCACGTGGCAAAGTGTAAACTCAAGTGTACAACATGGTGTGTATGTAGCAAGTTTCTTATCCATTCAACTTTGCTATTTGTACACTAATTTTAGACACGTTGTCTGATACTTTAATTATTGTCAAGTGTCATTCGGATGGGAAAACTGTTTGAAATTTAAACTGTCCAACAGGGTTAAGACACGTGGTAAATTGTAAACTAAAGAGTACACCACAGTGTACCTGTCGCAAGGTTCTTACCGATTGAAATTTGCTATTTGTACACTAATTTTTGACACGTTGTTTGACACTTGCATTGTTATCAAGTGTCAATTGGATGGAAAACTATTTGAAATTTAAACTGTCCAACAGGATAATGTCACGTGGCAAAGTGTAAACTCAAATGTACAACATGGTGTGTATGTAGCAAGTTTCTTATCGATTCAACTTTGCTATTTGTACACTAATTTTAGACACGTTGTCTGATACTTTAATTATTGTCAAGTGTCATTCAGATGGGAAAACTGTTTGAAATTTAGGGTTTAGGGTTTAGGGTTTAGGGTTTAGGGTTTGGGTTTAGGGTTTAGGGTTTAGGGTTTTTTTTTTTTTTAAGCAAATACCACTAGTGTGGTTTATTTTATATAATGAAAAGAAGGAAAACAACTAGAGGAGGGGGGCATGGACCTGACCTCCAGCAAATGTAAATTGTAACAAATATTTGAAGATAAAATGCAATCACAGTAAACAAGACACGAACAAAAACTAATGAAAGGGACTCAAGGGTATTCCCAAGGGTAAATCTTTGGGTGGTAGTACATAGACATTGATTGAGTCATGCGTCTGGTTTGAAACATTTCTGGATCATAGTAGTCTGCGATGTCTGGCTCGCTCGTTGGAGAGGGGTCTAGCCTGCGTGTAGGAGCCTGCTTTGTTGATAAGTACTGTTCAGATGGTGGTGCACTGAATGTCGGGCGAAAAGCGGGTGCATCTGATCTCATTATACTAGTTATAGGTGCGTCTAATCTCATGGTGTTCTGTGCTACGACATCTGAATCGTGGGAGATTGACCTGCTTGCTGTAGGGACATCGTCTTCCCCATTTTGCATGCAGTTTCCAAGGCCCATGCCATCCATGTCTCTCTGTATATGTTCTTTCACCTTATTGTGTATAGGAGCTGTGATAGAAGGACTAGGTGAAGGTGTCTGCGTAGGAGTCTTACTCACAGAAGGTCCCTCTCCAAAGAGCTTAAAAACCAAGTCCTCAATAGCAAATCTCATGGTAGATCCAACTTTCATTCCATGGTCCTTCTTAAAGTGATCAATCAACATATGCTTGACACCATGTCGCTCTGAGCTGATCTCAGCCAACAACCCCTGTGCAAGAGTGGTTTGAGGAACTGTCCCGGTACCTGATCCCTGCGCTGACTGAGTACTATCTGTGTGTGTCTTTAATGGTGGAGAACTCATATGTGTTGGCTCAGGGGGTACATCAGTAGTAGCTGTGGGAATAGGAGCTATGGAAGTAATAATAGGAGAAGTGGGTACCTCGATAGGAGCATTTGGAGTAGGCTCAGCAACTGAATGAATATACGGAGGTACCTCTGGATCAACTGTGATACGAGTAGAGGTAGGAACTGCCGATGCAGATTCTGACTCAGTCACAACTGCGGTAGTAGTAGTGGGAAGCACAGAAGGCACTGCTGAAACTGGAACCCACTGCTTCTTTGGCTCCACAAACGTCACCTTGCCCTTATCCTTATCAGTCCTAGTAATAGGGCGCCGAACAGGGGGGTGCACAACAACTGCAGGAGGAGGAACCGTAGTACACTGATCATAAGAATGACCCAAGTGTTTACAAGAAAAGCAAAAAATTGGCCGCTTCTCATAGATAACTGTCTGCCAGAAGCCACGGTTACCAGC
>NW_019264345.1:0-1028 GCF_002742605.1 Olea europaea var. sylvestris | reverse complement strand
CCCACAAGTGTATACTTGTAAGGATCAGCGAGTGTAGCCTCCTCGGACTCAGTCAAAACTATTGCCGGCTCACCCATATGTATAAAGGGTTCTTTAGCAGCAAACCCAGCAGTGGAAGAGTCATCTATACCCTGTATAACCGATGCAAACGACTTTCGTGAACTCCGTTCAGCTTGAGACAGGCCCGGACGGCCAGAAACTGCAGTAGCATAGGTCTTTCGGCCCTGATTGAGCACTGTCTGGGCCTCATGAGGAAAAACTGATGATGGAATTGGGTCCGTAACAAAATTTCCCACATTCTGGTGAAGTGTCACCGGCGCGTGACCACCACGCGCCGGCCGTTGACCGGCGGCAATTTTCCAACGGTGTCAAAAAATTATGATTTTTCACAGACAGATGTGGAATTTCATGCTGATCATCACGGTATGTTCCGTTTTCCGAAACGTGTTCAGGATTGGCCGGAATCTGCGATTTTCCGAGCGACTGGCCGAAAATTTCGATCGCCGGTGAGGGCGCGTCCGAAGTTGGAATTGGATGATTTTTTAGTCAAAGGTTCGCCTTTTCATGGGTAATCTGACGGTCAGGCGCATGTTCCTGTTTGAGCTCTGTGGAAGGATTAATTGAAAAATCAAATTTTCGCCCCTCGGGATCCGATCTGTCAATTTCGGGCGATTCGGATGAAATCTCTACCACCCCCAGGGTTTTCGGCCCTTCTGGAATCATTGGTGATGGTCCCAGACCCTGATTCAATGCGTAGGGGGGTGTTTCGACGACCTTGGGATTCATGCCATGATTTTTCAAACTCAGATCTATTGAGTTGGGGGATGAATCTGATATTGGTGTTATAGGAGATGTTTGAGTTGGTTTAGGGTTTAGGGTTTAGGGTTTAGGGTTTTAGGGTTTTAGGGTTTAGGGTTTAGGGTTTAGGGTTTAGGGGTTTAGGGGTTAGGGTTTAGGGTTTTTTTTTTTTTTTTTCAATAAAGACATCCACACATCCTTAATGACTTTTTAGGGTCCACCAAGGAAGG
>NW_019264344.1:12325-12517 GCF_002742605.1 Olea europaea var. sylvestris | reverse complement strand
GATTGTGTCGGAATGGGCTAAAATTTGACAGGTAGGTCGGAAACAAAAACCGCGCCGGGGCAATTTCGTCATTTTTCGCCACTATGTCGGAATGGGCTAAAATTTGCAAGATTCATCGGAAATAAAAATCTCGCAGGGAGCAATTTCGTCATTTTTCGCGACGGTGTCGGAATGGGCCAAAATTTGAGTGAT